>NW_027145244.1:0-25557 GCF_026170545.1 Melanerpes formicivorus | reverse complement strand
CCAAAAATAAAAACCAGCCCAAAATAGTCAGTGATTAGTAGGGAGTAACTGATTAAGTAGGTGATGCAATACTGGATTTTTGTAATGTAGCCCCAGCAATGACTTGTGATCACACATATAGACTCAGAAGGGAATTATTTAAAAGACAATAAACTGAAGAAAACACTTTGGTAAGCAGTTATTTTCTGGTTTGCCATCTCGGCAAATGACCCAGAGGAGGCTCAGGGGAGTCCTTATTGCTCTCTACAACTACCTGAAGGAAGGTTGTAGCCAGGTTGGGGCTGGTCTCTTCTCCCAGGCAACCAGCATCAGAACAGGACGACACACTCTCAAGCTGTGCCAGGGGAGGTTTAAGCTGGGTGTCAGGAAGAAGTTCTTCATAGAAAGAGTGATTTGCTGTTAGAATGGGCTGCCCAGGGAGGTGGTGGAGTCACCATCACTGGAGGTGTTTAAGAAGAGACTTGATGGGGTGCTTGGTACCGTGATTTAGTTGATTAGTGTTGGATGATAGGTTGGACTCAATAATGGCAGATGAGCTGGCCAAGCCATCCACAATTTTCCAGCAGTCCTGGCTCACTGGAGAGGTCCCAGAAGACTGGAAGCTGGCCAACGTTGTGCCCATCCACAAGAAGGGCCGGTTGGATGAGCCAGGGAATTATAGGCCTGTCAGCCTGACCTCAGTGCCAGGCAAGATTATGGAACAGGTCATTGTGACCAGTTGACGCTGTCCCCTTAAGAAAGGGAATATGGTGGACGGAAGTTGGTAAATGAAAAGAACAATTTAAACTAATTTCATTGGTAAAGTGGGAGGAAGCACCTTCTGAACTGGGAGTGCAGGAGGGTATCCTGGGCATTCCAGCACTTTTCTATCAGTCTTTCTTCACCTCCTCCGCAGGGCAGCAGCTCTCTGTGCTGGGCTTTCGGCCAAGGCTTTGGCCTTGAAACTGACAAACCTGATAGGGCCTGTATTAACTGCTTTCCAATTAACACACAACTGCTTATAATTTTTTCTTCTTTTCTCTCTCTTTTCTAACCTGCTCTGGGGAAAAGGGGGAGAGAGGGGGAGAGCGGAGATGGGGAACCCCCTCAGCAGAGGGGGGAACTCTCATGTCTGTGCTACTCTGTTGTATGTTTTTGTATATATTGTAAATATTGTAAATTTGTATATATTCCCCTGCATATCCTACATTGCTTTGTAAATATACAGCTCCATTGCCTTGCTAATTCAGCTGTGAGTTTTTTCTTCCTTTCCCTTCAATTTTCTTTCCCTTTACTTTACAGGGGGGAGGGAGGAGGCTTCTTGGCCTTACCCTTCCAACCCTATGACAGTCATCTTGAGTGCAATCACACAGCACTTACAGGATGGCCAAGGGATCAGGCCTAGCCAGCATGGATTTAGGAAGGGTAGGTCCTGCCTGACCAACCTGATCTCCTTCTACGATCAGGTGGCCCGCCTGGTGAATGTGGGGAGGCCTGTGGATGTGGTCTACCTGGACCTCAGCAAGGCCTTTGACACCGTCCCCCATAGCAAACTCCTGGCCAAGCTGTCAGCCCATGGCTTGGATGGGAGCACACTGCGATGGGTTAGGAACTGGCTGGAGGGCCGAGCCCAGAGAGTGGTGGTGAATGGTGCCCCATCCAGCTGGCAGCCAGTCACTAGTGGTGTGCCCCAAGGATCAGTGCTGGGCCCTGTGCTCTTTAACATCTTTATTGATGATCTGGATGAGGGCCTTGAGTCCATCATCAGTAAAGTTGGTGACGACACCAAGCTGGGGGCAGGAGTTGATCTGCTGGAGGGTTGAGAGGCTCTGCAGAGAGACCTCGACAGGCTGGACAGATGGGCAGAATCCAATGGCATGAGATTTAACACATCCAAGTGCTGGGTTCTGCACATTGGCCACAACAACCCCATGCAGTGCTACAGGCTGGGGTCAGAGTGGCTGGAGAGCGGCCAGGCAGAGAGGGACCTGGGGGTACTGGTCGATGGTAGGCTGAACATGAGCCTGCAGTGTGCCCAGGCAGCCAAGGGGGCCAATGGCATCCTGGCCTGCATCAGGAACAGTGTGGCTAGCAGGAGCAGGGAGTGATTCTGCCCCTATACACTGCACTGGTTAGGCCGCACCTCAAGTCCTGTGTCCAGTTCTGGGCCCCTCAGTTTAGGAAGGATGTTGACTTGCTGGAATGAGTCCAGAGAAGGGCAACGAAGTTGGTGAGGGGTTTGGAACACAAGCCCTATGAGGAAAGACTGAGGGAGCTGGGGTTGCTTAGCCTGGAGAAGAGGAGACTCAGGGGTGACCTTATCACTCTCTACAACTACCTGAAGGGAGGTTGTAGCCAGGTGGAGGTTGGTCTCTTCTCCCAGGCAACCAGCACCAGAGCAAGGGGACACAGTCTCAGGCTGCACCAGGGGTGGTTCAGGTTGGATGTTAGGAAGAAGTTCTATACAGAGAGAGTGATATTAGAATAAACCTTTAAACCTTTATTAGAACAAACCAAACCAGGTTGGAAGAGACCTTCAAGATCATCGTGTCCAACCCATCAACCAATCCAACCCACCCAAACAGCTAACCCATGGCATCCAGCACCCCATCAAGTCTCCTTCTGAACACCTTCAATGACGGCGACTCTACCACCTCCCCGGGCAACCCATTCCATAGTGCAATCACTCTTTCTGTATAGAACTTCTTCCTAATATCCAACCTGAACCTCCCCTGGTGCAGCCTGAGACTGTGTCCTCTTGTTCTGGTACTGGGTGCCTGGGAGAAGAGACCATCATCAGCCTGTCTACAACCTCCCTTCAGGTAGTTGTAGAGAGTGATAAGGTCACCCCTGAGTCTCCTCTTCTCCAGGCTAAGCAGCCCCAGCTCCCTCAGTCTCTCCTCATAGGGCTTGTGTTCCAAACCCCTCACCAACTTTGTTGCTCTTCTCTGGACTTGTTCCAGCAAGTCAACATCCTTCCTAAACTGAGGGGCCCAGAACTGGACACAGTACTCGAGGTGTGGCCTAACCAGTGCAGCGTACAGGGGCAGAATGACCTCCCTGCTCCTGCTGGCCACACTGTTCTTGATGCAGGCCAGGATGCCATTGGCCCTCTTGGCTGCCTGGGCACACTGCAGGCTCATGTTCAGCCTACCATCGACCAGTACCCCCAGGTCCCTCTCTGCCTGGCCGCTCTCTAGCCACTCTGACCCCAGCCTGTAGCACTGCATGGGGTCATTGTGGCCAATGTGCAGAACCCGGCACTTGGATGTGTTAAATCTCATGCCGTTGGACTCTGCCCATCTGTCCAGCCTGTCGAGGTCTCTCTGCAGAGCCTCTCAACCCTCCAGCAGATCAACTCCTGCCCCCAGCTTGGTGTCGTCAACAAATTTACTGATGATGGACTCAAGGCCCTCATCCAGATCATCAATAAAGATGTTAAAGAGCACAGGGCCCAGCACTGATCCTTGGGGCACACCACTAGTGACTGGCTGCCAGCTGGATGTGACACCATTCACCACCACTCTCTGGGCTCGGCCCTCCAGCCAGTTCCTAACCCATCGCAGTGTGCTCCCGTCCAAGCCATGGGCTGACAGCTTGGCCAGCAGTTTGCTATGGGGGATAGTGTCAAAGGCCTTGCTGAGGTCCAGGTAGACTACATCAACCGGCCTCCCCACATCCACCAGGTGGGTCACCTGATCATAGAAGGAGATCAGGTTGGTCAGGCAGGACCTACCCTTCCTAAATCCATGCTGGCTAGGCCTGATCCCTTGGCCATCCTGTAACTGTTGTGTTATTGCACTCAGGATGACCTGTTCCATGATCTTGCCTGGCACTGAGGTCAGGCTGACAGGCCTGTAATTCCCTGGCTCATCCAACTGGCCCTTCTTATGGATGGGCACCACGTTGGCCAGCTTCCAGTCCTCTGGGACCTCTCCAGTGAGCCAGGACTGCTGGAAAATGATGGATAGTGGCTTGGCCAGCTCATCTGCCAGCTCTCTCAGCACCCTAGGATGAATCCCATCTGGTCCCATGGACTTGTGGGGATCCAAGCTGCTAAGGAGAGTTCCAACCACCTCCTCATGGAACATGGGGAAACTGTGATTGCCCATTGGAATGGGCTGCCTGGGGAGGTGGTGGAGTTGCTGTCATTGGAGGTGTTCAGGAGGAGACTTGATGGGGTGCTTGGTGCCATGGTTTAGTTGTTTGGGTGGGTTGGATTGGTTGAAGGGTTGGACACAATGATCTTGAAGGTCTCTTCCAACCTGGTCTTGTCTTGTCTTTTCTTTTCTTTTCTTTTCTTTTCTTTTCTTTTCTTTTCTTTTCTTTTCTTTTCTTTTCTTTTCTTTTCTTTTCTTTTCTTTTCTTTTCTTTTCTTTTCTTTTCTTTTCTTTTCTTTTCTTTTCTTTTCTTTTCTTTTCTTTTCTTTTCTTTTCTTTTCTTTTCTTTTCTTTTCTTTTCTTTTCTTTTCTTTTTCTTTTCTTTTCTTTTCTTTTCTTTTCTTTTCTTTTCTTTTCTTTTCTTTTCTTTTCTTTTCTTTTCTTTTCTTTTCTTTTCTTTTCTTTTCTTTTCTTTTCTTTTCTTTTCTTTTCCTTTCTTTTCCTTTCTTTTCCTTTCTTTTCCTTTCTTTTCCTTTCTTTTCCTTTCTTTTCCTTTCTTTTCCTTTCTTTTCCTTTCTTTTCCTTTCTTTTCCTTTCTTTTCCTTTCTTTTCCTTTCTTTTCCTTTCTTTTCCTTTCTTTTCCTTTCTTTTCCTTTCTTTTCCTTTCTTTTCCTTTCTTTTCCTTTCTTTTCCTTTCTTTTCTTTTCTTTTCTTTTCTTTTCTTTTCTTTTCTTTTCTTTTCTTTTCTTTTCTTTTCTTTTCTTTTCTTTTCTTTTCTTTTCTTTTCTTTTTGTTTCTTGTAATTTCATTTCATTTCATTTCATTTCATTTCATTTCATCCCGGTCTATTCTATTCTATTCTATTCTATTCTATTCTATTCTATTCTATTCTATTCTATTCTATTCTATTCTATTCTATTCTATTCTATTCTATTCTATTCTATTCTACATCTGTACTCATAGATAAACTAGTTTCCTTCCACAATGGCAATAATAAAAACTGACTGTATAAGCAGACAGAGGGAATGCATTAATAGTTTTACACCTAACTTCGAAAAATAAGATGTTTTTATAACCAGCTATCAAATATATCAGCTTAAAACACTAATAAAGAGTTGCAAGAGGGTTTGAATGGTGATTAGTCGGCTCTTTGTTTCTGAGTGGGAATGTTTTGAAAAAAAATTTAACATTTGTAGAAGACACAATAAAAATGAATGTATTGTGTACCTAGTCAACTAATAACCTGTAATAGCTCAAAACCATAAAACAAATTTATCAGAACTTCTTGTGTGGGCACAAGCAGAAATGTCACTAAATGTGAAAAATCTTGCCTTCTCCTGGGATTTTTGTAACATGGAATCATGGTGATTGAGCTGAGAAATTAAGTTTGATCAAAACTGGCAAATGAACAGTAATTTGCACCACTAATCACTAAAAGAAATGAACTTTCCATACTTAATGCCAAAAACTATTGTCCAATCACCTTCTTTAGCATGCTTTACATGCTTTTAATTTTTAAATCTTCTTTTAATGTTAATAATAGCTTTGTACTTGGTTTTGAACTTTTTTTACTTGGCAGTGGCAGCTATTTCTCTTGATCTTGAATCTCCATAGAACTTAGATAACATGCATCCAGATTTGAGTACCTGGTGAATCTGGTTGGTTTTGGGGACACCGTGCTGGATTACTGTGAGCTTAAACTGCAAAAATAAATACTTGAATCAGTGGTTGAATTGGTGAATCAGTTGAATCAGTGCCCTGACAACTCCAGCCACAAATGGACGCTTTTGGCACCACATTTAATTACCACATTTCTCTCAGCAGCTACCTAAATCCATGTTTTCTGGTGACTGTCCCAAGGCCTTGATATCACCATCATTACCTAATATTTAAAGCTTCATAAGAATCATAAATTAAGTGTCCCTTTAGCTGTATGACTGAGGTAGCCCTCTGAAAGAGTTGCTGTGTGGCACGGGATAATAAACACATAAGGTGGCAGTGCTGGGGATGACAAAGCTGTATGATATTGGTCATCCTCTGTCCCACATGGTAACTCAGATTGGAGTTCTGTTTTAAAGTGAAGCCTTAAGACAGATTCCACAAAAGCCAAGAGAGCGTACTGCCCTGGGGTTAATAACCCAGACACTTGATCAGGAAGGGGAAGGTGACTGTATGCTATGCCATTCTGCAGAAAGGAACAGTGCTTACTCTCACTAGGGCACTGACAGTGATGATTTGAAGATCACGTTGCACCTGTCCATGGAAGAATTTCACCCATGGAGGAATTTCAGTCTGAGAAATCGAGAAAGACACATCTTGGAGAACCAAACACTAGATGGCTGGAATGTTGCTTTGGGGTGTAGGAGGCTAAGATCGAGGCTCTTGCAGGAACCCGGTGGGCTTTGGTAGTTTCCCAGTCAGCTGGCTAGATGGGGTATGGCACCATTGCTCTCCTCAAGTTCCCTGGGGAGCCATGTTACAAATCTTATGGGCATTAAATATTCACTTGAAAGCACCAACTGTCCCCTTCAGGGAATTTGTACAAGCTCTAAAAGTGATGGCACCCTATTTTGTGACAAATGTTGCTGACTTTGATAGATGTCAGCCTTTACATCTGTAAAATGGAGTCAGAACAACTAGTAGTCAGCGTATGCGGATGTGGAGTATCTACAGGGTCAGAAGTAACTTAACTAAGCATATCCAAAAACTAAGTGGCCAAGAAGAATGAGACATTTAAGCAGGCATTTTTTACTGAGTGTTGATACCAGCAGTGCAATATTAGCACTAATGAGACACAGTTTGACTGAAGAGCCAGTTTTGGGGTCTAGGAGAATCTATTTTAAATTACTACAGACAATAACTCTTATAAAATTGAAAATTTTGTAGATCTTGAATAACAGTGAAGTAAATAAGTGATAAGCCTTAATAGTCTCACTTTACACTTCTACTAGTTTTGCTTCTTTATTGCTGATTGTTACTCGTGGGGAAGTGCAATGATATCACCATACAGAAGCTGAATTTAGTGACTTTTGTTTTAACTATGATTAAGTGTGAAAAAAGGAAATGTTTTAAGAAACATTAAAAAAAAAGTTTTTTCCAGAAATCATATTTACAATTTGAATGTTTATTACACATAAAATTTCAGTACTTGGGAAGGGATGTTTCAGTTCCTGAAATAAAGTTTCAGGGAGACAGGCTTTGGGAAAAATAGCTGATTTCAGTAATCAAATTCTGCTCATCAATATGCACTGCTGCTGTTACTGCATCGTTAAAGTATTTGGGAAAAGCTTATGTGCTATATTTTTTTTACTTTTCTAATTAGAAAGCTGTATTTTAATAGCACACAAAATTTTTATGTTCGTAAGTCTAAATGATATGGTAATATTAATTTTTCTGTAATCAAAATTCAGATCCACACAATGGGCCTTTATGGACTCAAAACCTTATCCATTTTTTACATATCTACTTGGCACACAGTTTCTAGCAGCAATCATAACAAAAATCATCATTGTCCTCTAATTTAATGTAAAAACAAAAAACATTGATTCTGGGTGTGGAACCTGCGTCGTTTTCTTCTCTGTGGTTTACTACTACAGTAATTCTCAGGGCTCACAGCATTTTGAAGTGTTTAGCACTTGATAGTTCTGTCATAATGCCTAGAAAGTGTTCTTAGATAACAGCAGATTTTACTGAGATGGTATTTATTGTACTCAAGATGTTGATGCTGTATGATTTACGTTCCTAGAACCAGACTTGCAAATGTGCTTCCGTTGTCCTGGATACGGTGATTTCCCTCTTGAAGTGGGCCCTTCTGTAAGGCATCTGTTTAAGTTACAGCAGAAAATGGCAGGATGACTGACAGGCAGTCTCTGCCCACCAGTTCCTTGGATGTTATTGATGTATGGCAAAGGAGATTAGGAGACTCAATAACACAATGTCATTTCCCAAATATAAATAAATAATTTTAAAATAAACAACAAAATCCAATGTATACAAAATTATATCTTCCTTTTCTTGAGCAACTGCACCTGCAAAAGACAAACCATCTAGTTCACTCTGAACAGAAGCATAGCTGTTTTAGACATATGCACAGAACAGAGAAAGATAGATGTCTGTCTTAAAATAAACATAAAGAAAATAAAATTGTGTGTTGAACTTTCTGGTTTAGGGATTTAAGAATATGGTGTGTAATAAAACCAATTTAAGAACTTTGATGATATAAAATGTTTTCTCTGTTTGACTACAGGCTGTGGTCAGAGTGGCTGGAGTCGAAGTGGCTGGAGAGCAGCCAAACAGAAAGGGACCTGGGGGTACTCACTGACAGCTGGTTGAACATGAGCCACCAGTGTGCCCAGGTGGTTAAAAAGGCCAATGGCATGCTGGCCTGCATCATAAATAGTGTGGCCAGCAGGAGCAGGGAAGTTATTCTGTCCTTGTACTCAGCACTGGTTAGGCCACACCTTGAGTACTGTGACCAGTTCCAGGCCACTCAATTTAAGATGGACATCAAGACACTTGAGCGTGTCCAGAGAAGGGCAACAAGGCTGGTGAGATGCCTTGAGCACAAACCCTATGAGGAGAGGCTGAGGGAGCAGGGATTGTTGAGCCTGGAGAAGAGGAGGCTAAGGGGAGACCTTATTGCTGTCTACAACTACCTGAAAGGTGGTTGTAGCCAGGAAGGGGTTCGTCTCTTCTCCCAGGCAACCAGCACCAGAACAAGAGGACACAGTCTCAAACTGCACCAGGGGAAGCTTAAGCTCTAAGTGAGGGGAAAGTTCTTCACTGAGAGAGTTGCTAGCCATTGGAATGGGCTGCCCAGGGAGGTGGTGGAGTCACCATCCCTGGAAGTGGTCAAGAGGGGATTGGACATGGCACTTGGTGGCATGGTTTAGTAGTCATGAGGTCTGTGGTGACAGGTTGGACTTGATGATCTTTGAGGTCTCTTCCAACATTATTGATTCTATGATTCTATGACTTCAAGTTCGAAGTCCATGATGATTTGATGAGTATCGGAATAGCTAATATTCACTAGATTTGAAACATTAGTTGAATGACATGAATGACTGTATAATCATTAGATTGTATTACAACATTGGGTATTTGAACTTAAGTGAACTACTAGAGAAAAAAAAGAAAAAGGAAATTTGAAATGCTTTCAATTATGAACAAGAGGACACAGTCTCAGGCTGCACCAGGGGAGGTTCAGACTGGATTTTAGGAATAAATTCTTCACAGAGAGAGTGATTGCCCATTGGAATGTGCTGCCCGGGAAGGTGGTGGAGTCACCATCACAGTATCACAGTATCACTTAGGTTGGAAAGGACCTCGAGGATCGTCGAGTCCAAGCTATCAACACAGACCTCAGGACTAGACCATGGCACCAAGTGCCACATCCAATCTCCTCTTGAACGTCTCCAGGGACAGCGACTCAACCACCTCCCTGGGCAGCCCATTCCAATGACGAACAACTCGCTTGGTGAAGAACTTCCTCCTCACCTCGAGTCTAAATCTCCCCGGCACAGCTTGAGATTGTGTCCCCTTCTTCTGGTGCTGGTTGCCTGGGAGATGACGCCAACCCCTTCCTGGCTACAACCACCCTTCAGGTAGTTGTAGAGGGCAATGAGGTCACCCCTGAGCCTCCTCTTCTCCAGGCTCAACAATCCCAGCTCCCTCAGCCACTTCTTGTAGGGCTTGTGCTCAAGGCCTCTCACCAGCTTTGTTGCCCTTCTCTGGACATATTCAAGTGTCTCGATGTCCTTCTTAAATTGAGGGGCGCAGAACTGGACACAATACTCAAGGTGTGGCCTAACCAATGCAGAGTACAGGGGCACAATGACCTCCCTGCTCCTGCTGGCCACACTATTCCTAATGCAGGCCAGGATGCCATTGGCCTTCTTGGCCACCTGGGCACACTGCTGGCTCATATTCAGGTGGCTGTCGATCAGCACACCCAGGTCCCTCTATGTTTGGGAGCTCTCCAGCCACTCTACCCCAGCCTGTAGCTCTGCATGGGATTGCCGTGGCCAAAGTGCAGCACTCGGCACTTGGACTTGTTGAATGCCATCCCATTGTACTCTGCCCATCTGTCCAGTTGGTCGAGGTCCCTCTGCAGAGCCTTTCTACTCTCTAACTGACTAACATCTGCCCCTAACTTGGTGTCATCTGCGAACTTGCTGATGACTGACTCAACCCCCTCATCCAGATCATCAATGAAGATGTTAAAGAGGATGGGGCCCAGCACTGATCCCTGGGGGACACCACTGGTGACTGGCCGCCAGCTGGATGTGGCACCATTCACTACCACTCTCTGGGCTCGGTCCTCCAGCCAGTTCCTAACCCAGCACATAGTGTAATGGTCCAATCCATGGGCTGACAGCTTAGTCAGCAGTTTACTTTGGGGGACGGTGTCAAAGGTCTTGCTGAAGTCCAGGTAGACCACATCCACAGGCCTCCCCACGTCCACCAGATGGGTCACCTGATCATAGAAGGAGATCAGGTTGGAGAGGCAGGACCTGCCCTTCCTAAATCCATGCTGGCTGGACCTGATCCCTTGGCCGTCCTTCAGGTGTGCAGTTATTGCCGCCAGGATAATCTGCTCCATCACTTTCCCTGGCACTGAGGTCAGGCTGACTGGCCTGTAGTTTCCAGTTTCCTCCATTCGACCCTTCTTGTGGATGGGGACCACATTGGCCAGTTTCCAGTCATCTGGGACCTCACCGGTGAGCCAGGACTGGAGGAAAATGATGGAGAGTGGAGAGTCATTGGAGGTGTTTAGGAGGAGACTTGATGGGGTGCTTGGTTGCATGGTTTAGTTAATTAGGTGGTGTTGGATGATGGGTTGGATGCGATGATCTTGAAGGTCTCTTCCAACCTGGTCTGGTCTATTCTATTCTATTCTAAGAACCAGGTCATGCAAGATAACCCTGCACATTTAGTAGGCTTAAGGTGCATTTATTATTTGTCATGGAGAGAGGGACACAATATCAGCTATCTGCTAATAGAAATCTCAGGTTCCATTGCCACGTTCGGGACTGGCCTCTGGTTACGTAAGTGACTTTCTGAGTACATGATGAGAAGGAGGTTGACGTGATGAGTAGCATCAGGGTTAAACTGCTGAACAGAAGTCATGAGTATGTAAGGTTTTCACTCAGCTCTTCAAGACTAAGTATCTATGTGTTGTAAATTGGATTTTTGTTTCAAAAAACAATACATACTGAGAGTATGGTGTACTATTTCTCAGGCAGCATCTGCCTCCATGGTACATGCATACTCAGTGGAAGTGGCAGGCACATGAGGAAAAGAGTATTGTGTTTGGAAATAATAAGGAATAAAACCACTGAAAAGTATTGTGATGGATGGTCCACTCATAGAATTCAATTAAAATATTCTTAAACTCCATTAATGGACTTCCTGTTGAGGGAGTTTCAAGTGCATGCTTGGTAGTTGTGACCGTTTGAGGCTGTGCCTTTAAGAAAGGGACAGTGCTGGGACACTCTGGCTGAATGTTTTGGAATAATAACGAAAACAATCAGATATTCTAAACTAATTTAATTGGTGGATTGGTAGAATGCAGTTTTAAGTTTTAGCATAGCTGGAACTTTCCCTCAGTTCGCTCCTTTCCTTCTCCCTTTCCAGCTTGCCTGCTTCTGGGCTCCCTGCCAGAGCGACCCTGAACAGATAAGCATGAGGCCTACTAATATTCTGCTTTATTGATAGCTGCTTTTTTTATTCTCTCTTTCTAACCCTCTTTGGGAAAAAGGGAGGTAGGGGGAGAGAAGGGAGTACGGGGGGGAACCCTCCTCCAGAGGAGGGAATTTTGTTCCTGTATTCTTGGCTTTTTTTAAACTTTGCTGTATATTTCTGTATATAAATTGTAAATACTGTGTATTTTGTGTACATATCTTGCATTTTCCACATTGCCTGTAAAATATAGCATTTCCCTTTGCTTCTCTGGCTGGGTTAGCTGTGGTTTTTCTTCCTCTTTGTGGGTGAGAGAAGGCTAGGCCTTCTCTCAAACCACCACAGTAGTATACATGATCTCATGGCAAATAAAGTGTTTTCTGGAAGGAAAGACAACAAACAGACATAGGGCATGTGCCTGATGGAGCAGGTTCAGAGGAGGGCCATGAAAATGAGCAAGGGGCTGGAACACCTCTCCTGTGAGGACAGGCTCACAGAGCTCTAGTTGTTCATCCTGGAGAAGAGAAGACTCTTGGGAAACCTAAGAGGAGCCTTCCAGTACCTGACAAGGGCCTACAAGAATGCTGGAAAGGGACTGCTTACAAAGGCCTGTAGTGATAGGACAAAGGATGATGGTTTTAAATTAGAGAAGGGTGGATTAAGGTTTGACATTAGGAGGAAGTTCTTTACCATGACTGTAATGGAACACTAGAACAGGTTGCCCAAGGATGTAATTCAGGTGCCAAGCTCAGAGATATTCAAAATCAGGCTTGATGGGGCTCTAGGCAACTTGATCTAATGGAGAATGTTCCTGTTCACTTCAGTAGGCTTGGACTAGATGAACTTTGGAGGTTCCTTCCAACCCAAACCATTCTGTAATTCTATGATTCTCACCCTGAAGAGGAAGGAGCAGCAGAAACAAAGTATAACAAACTGGTTGCAACTCCCATTCCCTGTTCCCCCCTGCCACTGTCACCGGAGGTGGAGAAAACAGAAGTTCAGCCCAGGAAGATGGGAGGGGAGGGAGAGAGGTATTTTTGAGACTCAGTTGTGTTTCTCATTATCCTACTCTGGTTCGACTGATTACAAAATAACCTGATTCCTTTTTTCCCCAAGTAGAGTCAGTTTTACCAATGACCATAATTGGAGAGTGATCCCTCCCTGTTATATTTCTCAGACACAGATCATACTTGTTTATGATATTTTTACCTGAGAGGAATACTTTGCCTTATGTGTTATCATGCTTTTTTTCTTGAGGTGCATCAAAAATTGTGAGCCAAAGAGCAGCAGTCTGGAGCATGACATGGTTGTGGCCGGTTGACGTTGCCCCCTTAAGAAAGGGAATATGGTGGACGGAAGTTGGTAAACGGAAGGAATAGTCTAAACTAATTTCATTGGACGAGTGGGAGGAAGCACCTTCTGAGCTGGGACTATACTGGGTTTTTCCAGCACCTTATCTTCAGTCTTGCTTCCGCCTTTCCATGGTGCAGCAGCTCTGCAGCTAACTCTGTGCTGGGCTTTTTGCCAAGGCCTCGGCCTTGAAAACAAGATACCAGGCCTGTATATTAACTCTTTTCCAATTAACACAAAACTGCTTTTAACTTCTTTCTTTCGCTCTCTCTCTCTTCTAACCTAATCTGGGGAAAGGGGGGAAAGAGGGAAAAGAGGAGGTGGGGAACCCCCTCTCTGCCGAGGGGTTTACTCTCATTTCTGCGTTACCCTGTTGTATATCTTTGTATATATTGTAGATATTGTAAATTTGTAAATATTCCCCCTGCAAATCCTACATTGCTTTGTAAATATAGCTCCACTGCTTTGCTAATTCAGCTTGCGAGTTTTTTTTCCTTTCCCTTCATTTTTTTTTTCCCTTTTACTTTACAAGGGGGAAGGGAGGAGGCTTCTTGGCCTTACCCTTCCACCCACTACATTTTTTTTTTATTGGCGTACCCAACGTGCGGCAGATAATTAGTTCAATTTATTATTTGATTGATTTAGTGTTTTTCCAGCTGAATTAGCAAACATGAAGGTATTGTGGTTTGTGGAGCGATTATTCTTTTCAATTTTTGGGGCTCTGGTTTACAGATATTGTTTGGGTTTGATTTTGGATTACCTGGGTAAATATTTGGTGCGGACAATTTATATGTGGGTTATGTATAGAGTTAAATTATGGTATGGAAAATGTATTCATTTCTTATGGCCAGTGAGATACAGGAATGTTACCTCCACCACTCTCCCAATTGAGATAAAGGGTTTTAAGATTCCGCCTGAGGAGACAGTAACTTTAGGTGATGCCTGGGATCCAAAGGTGATTTATTTCATGTCTATAATTCTGCTGCTGGTGATAATTATCGTGTATCTCCTGATTTCTTTACGGCGAGAGAGAAAGGTGTCCAGAGCTTGTTTTGTTATTAAAACTAGATCAAAAAGAAAACGCTGTGGCTCTCGATCAGTCCCAGAGTCATCTAGTGACGAGGACTGTGGAGAACCCGTGTCAGTCAAAAAGAAGGCTAAAAAGTCAATTGGTAAAGCAGCTCTAAATGACTTTGATGATTCTAGCAAGCAGCCAAGGGCATCGGCTGGTATCAACATGGCACCTACTCCTTCTCCCACTCCTTCTCCTTCTTCTTCTTCTCCGTCGGCCATTAACGGAGCAACGTCACTTCCACCCATTCCCTCAGTGGGACTGGAAGTCACTGCCCCAGCAGCTGATTTATCTCAGGACCTGTCAGCTTCCATTAAGGTGGCTGTAAATTCAAACACAGCTCCAGTTAAGGTGGCTGTTTTAAAGACTAGAGCTGGAAAGGGCAAAGATGGAGAAGAAGAGGAGGAGACTGATCCTGGTGAGGGGCCCTCTACTCTAAAAGATCCTGCTCAGGAGGAAGAGAAGGTTTGTTTTAAAGATCTAGCTAACCTAGTGAGATCAAAGCAGGATGGAGATGAAGCTAGGAAAGCAGCTGGCAAAGGTGGTTCTCAGCTTAAAGAGATCCTTAGGAGAATGACAGCAGGATTTTATGGGCAAAGAATTCGGGGAGATGAAGATGAAGATGATATTACAGACTGTTCGTCACCACGGGAGGAATTGCGAAATGTCCGTAAAGATTTCACCAGGGCAGATAAGGAGCCAGTTCTAGCTTGGCTTAGTAGGTGTTATGATACAGGTGCTTCAGCTCTAACAGTTGGAGACAAGTCAGCAGCTCAGTTAGGAACTTTCTCAAGGGACAATGGAATAGATAGACATCTAGGCGAAGCTCTCGGTAAGGTTAATCTGTGGATACGCCTTTTAATAGCGGTTGCCCTGAGATACCCTTCCCGAGATGATCTTCCCTGGAATCCTAAACCCTGGACTACCATAGATGAGGGAATTAAGCGCTTGAGAGAATTTGCTGTTAGAGAGCTACTCTATGGTGAACATGAAACTCTGAATCCTGATGACATTTCTGTGGGTATTGGTCTTGCTAAAAAGATCATCAAACTTGCTCCTTCTAATTATGCAAACATTCTGGCAAGCAGAATTGTGTCAAGAAGTTATGGTGGAGCTTCTCCTACGGTTGGCCAATTCAGTGATCAAATGAGACAATTGGAGGATAGCATGACACGTGGTTCTTTGGTTTCAGCCATTGAAACTCTGTCTGGAAAAATCGAGAATTGCATGAAGGATCTGAAAGATTCCATATACCAATTGGCACAAAGGGATAGTTTCAATTCTTCCTCCAGGTGGATACAAGTCTCATCTGTGAGGAATACACGTCCTCCAAGGAGGTCATTCCAAAACAGGACATTCCAAAACAGGTCATTCCAAAACAGACCACCAAGGCAATCACGTAGAACTATTTGGATAACTCTGCGTGATCAGTTTGGTGAGAACATGAACCACTGGGATGGCCAACCAACCTCTAATCTTTTCAGGAGACTGAGGGAATTGCAAAGTGGCAGAACCCGAGGTAGCAATACCAGAAGGGTAGCTGTTACTTCCACAGTTCCCCAGAACGACTCTTATGGCTCCAACAGTGGCTCCAGTTATAACACGCAAAGTTATAACCCTGCACAATATGTGCAATGCACATGTGCGCATGTTCCCCATAACTAGGGGTGCCCTGCCTCCCGCCAGGGGGAGGAGAGGGATAACAGAGATAACAGAATCTATTGGGATGTGTACATCCAGTGGCCTGGCACTTCACAATTTCGGAAGTACAGGGCCTTGGTTGACACAGGAGCTCAGTGCACCATAATACCATCAAATTATCAGGGATCAGAGTCTATAACTATTCTGGGAGTCACTGGTGGATCTCAAGAGTTAAGTAAGGTAGAGGTTAATATAAGTCTAACTGGTAAACAATGGAGGAAGCATACAGTTGTGACCGGACCTGGTGCACCTTGTATTTTGGGAATTGATTTTCTGAGAGAAGGGCGTTTCAAAGACCCTAGAGGTTACAAATGGGCTTTTGGAGTAGCTTCAATAGAAATTGATGGACAAAAATTGAAGCTATCTGCCAGACCTGAACTTTCTGATGAATCTGCAGTTGTGGGACAACATAAGATACAGGACATTAAATTGCCGGTTGCTTCTCAGACTGTGCATCACAGACAATACAGAACCAACCGTGACTCTTTGTTGCCCATTCAGAATCTGATTCGTCAGTTGGAGAGTCAGAAAGTCGTCAGCAAAACTCATTCACCTTTCAACAGTCCAGTGTGGCCTGTGCGGAAGCAGAATGGAGACTGGCGTCTGACAGTAGACTACCGAGCCCTAAACGAAGTGACACCACCTATGAGTGCAGCAGTACCAGACATGATGGAACTGCAGTATGAGCTGGAATCCAAAGAGGCCAAATGGTATGCTACCATAGACATTGCTAATGCATTTTTCTCTATTCCCATAGCAGAGGAATGCAGGCCTCAGTTTGCTTTCACTTGGAGAGGAATCCAGTACACTTTCAACAGGCTGCCAATGGGCTGGATCCACAGCTCAAGCATCTGTCATGCAGTGATCCACGATGCTCTGGAGAAAGGCAGTGCTCCAGAACACATCCAGTTCATCGATGATATCATCGTCTGGGGTAAAACTGCTGAGGAAGTCTTCAAGAAAGGTAACAAAATCATTGACATTCTTCTGAATGCAGGTTTTGCCATCAAACGAGACAAGGTGAAAGGACCTACCACAGAGATTCAGTTTCTGGGAGTGCGGTGGCAGGATGGACGCCGACACATTCCAGTGGATGTGGTAAATAGAGTCTCTACCATGGCAAGTCCCACCAACAAGCAAGAGACCCTACGTTTCTTGGGGATAGTGGGATTTTGGAGACTACACATTCCTGGATACAGTCAGATTGTGAAACCTCTGTATGATGTGACTCGAAAGAGAAACCATTTCCACTGGGGACCTGAACAACAAGCAGCCTTTGACCAGATAAAACAAGAAGTGATTCAAGCAATGGGTCTGGGACCTGTCCGAGATGGTCCAGACATTAAGAACATTTTGTACACGGCTGCAAGTGACAATGGTCCAACCTGGTGCTTGTGGCAAAAAGCTCCAGGTGAGACACGTGGACGACCTCTGGTTTCTGGAGTCGAGGTTACAGAGGTTCAGAGGCTAATTATACTCCAACAAAGAAAGAAATTTTAGCTGCCTATGAAGGAGTAAAAGCATCTTCTGAAGTGATTGGAACTGAATCACAACTTCTCTTAGCTCCCAGATTACCAGTTTTGAATTGGATGTTCAAAGGCAAAGGTTCCACACCATATCATGCCACAGACTCAACCTGGTCCAAGTGGATGGCTCTGATAACACAGAGAGCTCGAATGGGAAATCTTGAAAGACCTGGTCTAGTGGAGGTGATCTCAAGTTGGCCTGAAGGTACCAACTGTGCCAAACCTCCAGAGGAGAAAGTAACTCGTGCTGAGGAAGCTCCTCCTTACAATGACCTTTCTGATGATGAAAAGAAATATGCTTTGTTCACAGACGGTTCCTGTTGTCTTGTTGGAAACAAGCGAAGGTGGAAGTCTGCAGTGTGGAGTCCAACACGCCGAGTTGCAGAGGCGAAAGATGGAGAAGGAGAATCCAGTCAATTCGCAGAGGGAAAAGCTGTCCAGCTAGCTCTCGACGTAGCTGAACGTGAGAGATGGCCAAAGCTTTATCTCTACACCGACTCATGGATGGTAGCCAATGCTCTATGGGGTTGGCTAAAGAACTGGAAGAAGAGTGGTTGGCAGAGGAAAGGAAAACCCATTTGGGCAGCCAACCTATGGCAGGACATTGCTGATCGAATCGAGAGAATTCCAGTGAAAGTGAGACACATCGATGCTCACATTCCTAAGAGCAAAGCTACTGAGGAACAGCAACACAACCATCAGGCAGATCTAGCTGCAAGAGTTTCTCAAGTAGACATGGACTCTAATCTTGATCTCGACTGGAAACACCGAGGTGAGATATTCTTAGCTCGGTGGGCTCATGATTCGTCAGGACATCAAGGCAGAGATTCAACATACCAATGGGCTCGTGACAGATCCATAGACATTTCCATGGATGCTATCACACAAGTCATCCATGACTGTGATATTTGTGCTGCTATTAAGCAGGCAAAACGACTTAAGCCCTTGTGGTATGGTGACAGATGGTCCAAGTACAAGTATGGTGAAGCTTGGCAGATTGACTACATCACTCTACCACGTTCTCGTTCTGGTAAGCAGTACGTGCTTACTATGGTAGAGGCAAACACTGGATGGTTGGAAACTTATCCAGTTCCACATGCAACTGCACGCAACACCATTCTCGGTCTGGAGAGACAGATCCTGTGGAGACACGGAACTCTGGAGAGGATCGAGTCAGACAACGGAACTCATTTCAAGAACAACCTTGTAAAGACCTGGGCAAAAGAGGACGGTATTGAGTGGATATTCCACATTCCCTACTATGCACCAGCTTCAGGGAAGATTGAACGCTACAACGGTTTGTTGAAGACCACTCTTAAAGCCATGGGGGGTGGATCTTTGAAAAACTGGGAAAAACACTTAGCACAAGCAACCTGGCTGGTAAATAGTAGAGGTTCAGTGAACAGAGCTGGACCTGCACATTCAGATTTGCTACGGAAAGTAGAAGGTGATAGAGTTCCTGTTGTTAGAGAAAAGAATCTGTTAGGTAAAACTGTT
This sequence comes from Melanerpes formicivorus, assembly GCF_026170545.1. Taxonomy (NCBI): domain Eukaryota; kingdom Metazoa; phylum Chordata; class Aves; order Piciformes; family Picidae; genus Melanerpes; species Melanerpes formicivorus. The sequence continues at coordinate 6,652 of NW_027145244.1, read as the reverse complement.
TGGGTATTTTCACCCTCAGGAGAGGCTAAACCTGTCCGAGGGGTGGTTTCAGCTGAAGGTCCGGGTCACACTTATTGGGTAATGCAAGAGAACGGTGAAATTCAGTGTATTCCACAAAGAAACTTAACTTTAGCTGAAAGAGGTTAATTTTGAACTGTTGTACAGCTACATCGCGTCCAAAGGTAGAATCAACGAGGAATCTACGGTGCACGAACCCTGAGATCCCTGAGAGCCCTGAGTCAACTAAGAGACCCTGAGAATCCCTGTTTCCCTTTTCTTCGCTTCGTCGGCGAAGAAAATGAACTGTTTTCCATTTTTCTCATTTTCTGATTTTCTTGGACTTTTGAATCATCTACATCTGAGCGTAGCCGGAATGGACTATGAACTTTACTCACGAACTGTAAACATCGTTGTGGATTGGATGGACAGTATGAACAGCCAATGAAATTGTTTAGAAGGGGTGGACTGTGGCCGGTTGACGTTGCCCCCTTAAGAAAGGGAATATGGTGGACGGAAGTTGGTAAACGGAAGGAATAGTCTAAACTAATTTCATTGGACGAGTGGGAGGAAGCACCTTCTGAGCTGGGACTATACTGGGTTTTTCCAGCACCTTATCTTCAGTCTTGCTTCCGCCTTTCCATGGTGCAGCAGCTCTGCAGCTAACTCTGTGCTGGGCTTTTTGCCAAGGCCTAGGCCTTGAAAACAAGATACCAGGCCTGTATATTAACTCTTTTCCAATTAACACAAAACTGCTTTTAACTTCTTTCTTTCGCTCTCTCTCTCTTCTAACCTAATCTGGGGAAAGGGGGGAAAGAGGGGAAAGAGGAGGTGGGGAACCCCCTCTCTGCCGAGGGGTTTACTCTCATTTCTGCGTTACCCTGTTGTATATCTTTGTATATATTGTAGATATTGTAAATTTGTAAATATTCCCCCTGCAAATCCTACATTGCTTTGTAAATATAGCTCCACTGCTTTGCTAATTCAGCTTGCGAGTTTTTTTTCCTTTCCCTTCATTTTTTTTTTCCCTTTTACTTTACAAGGGGGAAGGGAGGAGGCTTCTTGGCCTTACCCTTCCACCCACTACACACGGTAATTCTTATTTGTGGGTTGTTTCATATTTTTTATCAGACTTTCCATTAGATGTGGGACAGTTTGGTCGCTGTTGGTCTTCTCCTGCTGCTCCATCATAGGAAGCAGAAGAAGGTGGGTGTAATTAGGTGTGCCTAATTTTGTTCGTTTGGTTGGTTGGTTTTTGTCCTGGTGAATTAATAAAAATGCTATCACAGGCTCATGGGCTAAGATAGTTATTTGGTCACAAGTCTCCAAATACTATGTGAAGACAGAAATAAAATGACATGACATAACTGATACCATAGTATTCAGTGGAGGAAACTTGAAGACAGAACAACTTGGACCAGAATTGTCCTAATTCGGATAGAAATAAGTGCCCTGTGATATGTCAATGCTTCAGAAACCTGTTTCTTCCAAACTGGCTGATTTCATACACAGAGAGTGGAAGAAGTATTCAACTTTCTCCCTCTTCTTCTGATAATTGCTTGTTGTCATTGTATGTACAACATTTTTCTGTAATTATGGTTTAACTCCCGTAGAAATAATTTCATATTTCATACGATAGCATTATTATAACAGTAAGGAAACCAATGGGCAAGTTTCCTGGTTTATCAACTGGTAAGAATCTTTTTTATTTTAAGCATAAACAGGAGCAGAGAATGGAGTTTATTTATACGTGGAGGGAAATCATCCAAATGTTGTGTTCCTCACAGTGCATGATCCAGTAGGACACAAAAAGGATTACAGTTTTTGCCTGCAAGTTATTTTTTGAAGAGGTAGGAATCAGGACCAGATGTCCATCCTAATGACTTTTTTTCCCCCCCTCTGTTTTCTGTTTCCTCTCACTAATTAGGGTTTCTTGTATCTCTTAAGCATCCTTGGAGAGCACTAGTTGTAGCCCAATTTTGTGCATGTAGATATCCAACTTTCTGGAAGGCCAGCAACCCTTTTCTAAATTCAAATCATGGAGGCAAGCCTAATCATTAAAATTTTCATGTAGAGTGTCAAGGACAGGGCATCAGTGCTGGAGAAATGTATTGGGTGGAGTAAAAGAGAGCTACCAGCCTAAATTATCTTTCACACAGTTTACCCAGGAAGGTTAGGGGAACAAGAAAAATGGAGCCAACAAGTCAGAATAGACATGAATTCATTCACAGACCCAGAATTTAGATCACATATTGACTTCTGAAAAATCACAAGGGAATTATGATGGAAAATTGATATCCTCTGGGAAGGATTGTTTATAACTTGGCATGAGTTTTCAGCAGGCTGTTCTCCTAACACTGAATATTAAAATCCCTCTGGTACAAACTTTGTAGCATAAGTTTTGAGCCATCAGAGATCTATATTCACGTTGTAAGTACTTTGAACAGAATCAGAGTGCTGAATTCTCATCAGGTAAAATATCCTGGCTTAAAATATAATAGCCCACAGAAAACAAGAAGACACATTTTAAAAGTCATAGATTTATTATAATCTAAATATTTTGATGGTGTTAAAATTTAAACTTTAGCATTCATTTTAATTTTAAGTTCCTCTACTCACCTCTCTTGAATCTAAATATCAGCAGGCAAAATACATATATAAAGAATATTTATATTTCACAATATACAAATAGAATGAAGGAATCATATAACTTGTTAGATTTTCCACTGGTCACTGCAGTCTTCCTTTTTAATTTACATTCTGAATATTGTTTGTTACTAAGTATGTCCTGGGTTGTTTGGTTTTGTTTTGTTTGTTTGCTTTTAATTTTTATTTTCAGTGGCATTAAGACTTAGCTGAATACAAATACAACTTACCCCCAAAGGTACAAATTTTAATGTACTGGTTTTGTTACTATTGTGATAAAATCTGTCACTGAAACTCTTGAAAATGCATTGTAAGGCGATATTCATGTCCCTATAGCAGTTTTTGTTCTGAAGGACGTTATTTTGCAATATTTACTGTCTTACTCTGAGTAGGTAGACACAACCCCACATTGCCCTGGTGTAAAGATGAATGAAGTAATCTCTCAGAATTCTCTTTAGACATATTTCTGCAAATTACTTTTGTGTTACATGGTGGGAAGGACTGTAAGAATCTGTTCTCAAAATTGCATTCCTTGATACCATTGCACAACACCTATTGTAAAGCTGCTGTGGTATTACTTTCTAAAGACATCCTTCTTCTTACAAAACAGATTTCTGAAAAGAAAGAAATGGACTGGTGATGGTTCCATTTATGAAAGCACCAACATGAAACTCTGGGATTCTTTTCAGCTGAGCCAGCTCTTGTGCTTAGATGTTGTGATAGAAAGCGAGTATATTTGATGAGGTCTTACTCTGGTTAAAATTAAATTTGTAGATCTAGACAGCTGAGGGGATTGGAAAAAAAGACCTGGAAGGCTTTTACCTTGTTAACTAAAATGGGCCTTATGGTAACAGCAGAAAAAAAAAATCATATATTTTTTGCTCATTTGTCTCTGTGAAGTTAACTGGTTGTCCCAATAAAAAGTCCAAGGTGATGAAAAGCATCAATGTTTAAAAAAAAAAAAAAAGAAAAAATCAGATTTGACATTAGTTGTCCTGCTAGGTGGTTGTTATACTCATAGAATCATAGGATAGTTTGGGTTGGAAGGGATCTCCAAAGGTCATCGAGTCCAACCCCTCCCCATAATTGATCTCCTTTACATAAATTTGAAGGACTCATTTAATTTTGTTCTTCAGAAAATCCATTTATTATGCTCTGACATGTAGTTGGAGAGTAGTTAAAGCAGTTAGGAGAAAGGGTGTGAGGAGCAGTTTCCCATCAGCTATGAGAATGATCGTGCTAACATAGTGATGGTGCTGACAATGTAAATGCGTATCAGCTGCTGCTTAAACCTTGATGACAATTACTGTGGAATTGGGGGAGCTTCTGAGATGCCCAAGAAATGGCTAGTGACAGTGTGCTCAGTTTTGTGGTCTTGGTTGCTCCAGGGTTTAGGGCATCTCTGGCAGTACCAAAGAGGTCTGGCTGCTGTGAGCCGGGGATTGGTTCTGGGGAACTGAGGCTCCTCTTCCATTGCTGGTGGTGGTACTTGTGGCAGCACTAGGACCCATACCAAGCTGCAGAATCAGTGGTTGTCTGGAGGGCACTGAGAGGGTGGAGGGAGTGGAACTAGCAATCTGGAGCTGTGCTTTCTATAAGTATCTCCTATGATAAAAAAGGGAAAATCTGAGGTGTTTTAAAACTGTGCCACTCACAAATAAGATACCCTGCTTTTGCAGGTAGGTCTGATGGCAAAGCATGGACAGGGTTTTGTGACACTGCTGGGATGCCTGTATTGCTGTGCCTAGAGCAGCCAGTCCCAGTGAACGTGGACACCCTGAGCAGACCTTTTAATATGACCTTTTTCTTTACATATGATGAAATGAAGATAAAGTATCACAATGTGCTGTTTATGGAGAAACATTTATGAATATGAAAATAAATTCTTGTTTAGGGGTGTAAAAAATACATGTGTATTGACTTTGTTGCTTTATTTTCCCCTGTCAGGGATTAAAACAAGCAACAGATGAAATGCAGCACTCTCAGGTGCATCACTGAGGTGATGTTCACTGAAATCGAAATCATCAGCTTTTCAAGGCAAGAACAGCTATGGATTTGTGCTGTACCTGTCACAGAGAAATCCTAGTCTACAGTGAACTTTCCCATATATCACAGTATCACAGTATCACAGTATCACAGTATAACTAAGGTTGGAAGAGACCTCGAGGATCATCAAGTCCAACCTATCAACACAGACCTCATGACTAGACCATGGCACCAAGTGCCACGTCCAATCTCCTCTTGAACACCTCCAGGGACAGTGACTCCACCACCTCCCTGGGCAGCCCATTCCAATGATGAACAACTCGCTCGGTGAAGAACATTCTCCTCACCTCGAGTCTAAATCTCCCCTGGCACAAATTGAGACTGTGTCCTCTTGTTCTGGTGCTGGTTGCCTGGGAGAAGAGACCAACCCCTTCCTGGCTACAACCACCCTTCAGGTAGTTATAGAGAACAATGAGGTCACCCCTAAGCCTCCTCTTCTCCAGGCTAAACAATCCCATCTCCCTCAGCCTCTCATCATAGGGCTAGTGCTCAAGGCCTCTCACCAGCCTTGTTGCCCTTCTCTGGAGACGTTCAAGTGTTTCAATGTCCTTCTTAGAGGACACAGTCTCAGGCTGCGCCAGGGGAGGTTCAGGTTGGATATTAGGAATAAGTTCTATACAGAGAGAGTGATTGCCCATTGGAGTGGGCTGCCCAGGGAGGTGGTGGAGTCGCCATCATTGGAGGTGTTCAGGAGGAGACTTGATGGGGTACTTGGTGCCATGGGTTAGCTGTTTGGGTCGGTTGGATTGGTTGATGGGTTGGACGCGATGATCTTGAAGGTCTCTTCCAACCTGGTTTGGTTTATTCTAAATAAAGGTTTATTTCATTCTTAAACTGAGGGGCCCAAAACTGGACACAGTACTCAAGGTGCGACCTAACCAAAGCAGAGTACAGGGGCACAATGACTTCCCTGCTCCTGCTGGCCACACTATTCCTAATGCAGGCCAGGATGCCATTGGCCTTCTTGGCCACCTGGGCACACTGCTGGCTCATGTTTAGGCAGCTGTCGATCAGTACCCCCAGGTCCCTCTATGTTTGGGAGCTCTCCAGCCACTCTACCCCAGCCTGTAGCTCTGCATGGGATTTCCGTGGCCAAAGTGCAGCACTCGGCACTTGGACTTGTTGAATGCCATCCCATTGGATTCTGCCCATCTGTCCAGTTGGTCGAGGTCCCTCTGCAGAGCCTTTTCCACTCTCTAACTGACTAACATCTGCTCCTAACTTGGTGTCATCTGCAAACTTGCTGATGACTGACTCAACCCCCTCATCCAGATCATCAATGAAGATGTTAAAGAGGACGGGGCCCAGTACTGATCCCTGGGGGACACCACTGGTGACTGGCTGCCAGCTGGATGTGGCACCATTCACCACCACTCTCTGGGCTCGGTCCTCCAGCCAGTTCCTAACCCAGCACAGAGTGTTGCGGTCGAAGCCACGAGCTGACAGCTTAGCCAGCAGTTTACTTTGGGGAACGGTGTCAAAGGCCTTGCTGAAGTCCAGGTAGACCACAACATAAGGCAGATGGTAAAACAGATAATGGTAAAAGTTACAAATCTTCTTGCTTCAGATATCTTATTTAAAATACAGAGACGGAAAAAATAACTCTTTAAAATTAATTTTCTCCACTTCCTTATCCAGCTCTGTTGATATTCTGTTATTTCTCTCATGTATTTCCAACTTAGAAAAGAACCAAACCTCATGAAGTAATCAATTCCTCTGTTTTAGAAAGACCTGTCTCATTGCCTGAGTAACATGTCAGCCTGTTCTGTTAGAGATTTATATCATCAGTCAGCCTTTGAACAGAATCCATTAATTTAAGTATCTAATTAATCACAGAATCACAGAATCACCAAGGTTGGAAGAGACCTCAAAGATCATCAAGTCCAACCTGTCACCACAGACCTCATTACTAAACCATGACACCAAGTGCCACATCCAATCCCCTCTTGAACACCTCCAGGGA
>NW_027145243.1:0-25612 GCF_026170545.1 Melanerpes formicivorus | reverse complement strand
TGCCATCTGATCTAACTTCTGGAGGCAGTCAAAATGAGCCTTAGAATTCTTCCCTACCTTATTCCTGTGCTGAGATACAGGCTGCTCCAACCTGCTGTAAAATGCTTGATTTCGAGAGTGAGCGAAACTAATGAAAACATTGTTGGGGTAAAACCTAAAGGGAAAGACCTAGCACCAAATCCAATTTGCCATCTGATCTAACTTCTGGAGGCAGTCAAAATGAGCCTTAGAATTCTTCCCTACCTTATTCCTGTGCTGAGATACAGGCTGCTCCAACCTGCTGTAAAATGCTGGATTTCGAGAGTGAGCGAAACTAATGAAAACATTGTTGGGGTAAAACCTAAAGGGAAAGACCTAGCACCAAATCCAATTTGCCATCTGATCTAACTTCTGGAGGCAGTCAAAATGAGCCTTAGAATTCTTCCCTACCTTATTCCTGTGCTGAGATACAGGCTGCTCCAACCTGCTGTAAAATGCTTGATTTCGAGAGTGAGCGAAACTAATGAAAACATTGTTGGGGTAAAACCTAAAGGGAAAGACCTAGCACCAAATCCAATTTGCCATCTGATCTAACTTCTGGAGGCAGTCAAAATGAGCCTTAGAATTCTTCCCTACCTTATTCCTGTGCTGAGATACAGGCTGCTCCAACCTGCTGTAAAATGCTTGATTTCGAGAGTGAGCGAAACTAATGAAAACATTGTTGGGGTAAAACCTAAAGGGAAAGACCTAGCACCAAATCCAATTTGCCATCTGATCTAACTTCTGGAGGCAGTCAAAATGAGCCTTAGAATTCTTCCCTACCTTATTCCTGTGCTGAGATACAGGCTGCTCCAACCTGCTGTAAAATGCTTGATTTCGAGAGTGAGCGAAACTAATGAAAACATTGTTGGGGTAAAACCTAAAGGGAAAGACCTAGCACCAAATCCAATTTGCCATCTGATCTAACTTCTGGAGGCAGTCAAAATGATCCTTAGAATTCTTCCCTACCTTATTCCTGTGCTGAGATACAGGCTGCTCCAACCTGCTGTAAAATGCTTGATTTCGAGAGTGAGCGAAACTAATGAAAACATTGTTGGGGTAAAACCTAAAGGGAAAGACCTAGCACCAAATCCAATTTGCCATCTGATCTAACTTCTGGAGGCAGTCAAAATGAGCCTTAGAATTCTTCCCTACCTTATTCCTGTGCTGAGATACAGGCTGCTCCAACCTGCTGTAAAATGCTTGATTTCGAGAGTGAGCGAAACTAATGAAAACATTGTTGGGGTAAAACCTAAAGGGAAAGACCTAGCACCAAATCCAATTTGCCATCTGATCTAACTTCTGGAGGCAGTCAAAATGAGCCTTAGAATTCTTCCCTACCTTATTCCTGTGCTGAGATACAGGCTGCTCCAACCTGCTGTAAAATGCTTGATTTCGAGAGTGAGCGAAACTAATGAAAACATTGTTGGGGTAAAACCTAAAGGGAAAGACCTAGCACCAAATCCAATTTGCCATCTGATCTAACTTCTGGAGGCAGTCAAAATGATCCTTAGAATTCTTCCCTACCTTATTCCTGTGCTGAGATACAGGCTGCTCCAACCTGCTGTAAAATGCTTGATTTCGAGAGTGAGCGAAACTAATGAAAACATTGTTGGGGTAAAACCTAAAGGGAAAGACCTAGCACCAAATCCAATTTGCCATCTGATCTAACTTCTGGAGGCAGTCAAAATGATCCTTAGAATTCTTCCCTACCTTATTCCTGTGCTGAGATACAGGCTGCTCCAACCTGCTGTAAAATGCTTGATTTCGAGAGTGAGCGAAACTAATGAAAACATTGTTGGGGTAAAACCTAAAGGGAAAGACCTAGCACCAAATCCAATTTGCCATCTGATCTAACTTCTGGAGGCAGTCAAAATGAGCCTTAGAATTCTTCCCTACCTTATTCCTGTGCTGAGATACAGGCTGCTCCAACCTGCTGTAAAATGCTTGATTTCGAGAGTGAGCGAAACTAATGAAAACATTGTTGGGGTAAAACCTAAAGGGAAAGACCTAGCACCAAATCCAATTTGCCATCTGATCTAACTTCTGGAGGCAGTCAAAATGAGCCTTAGAATTCTTCCCTACCTTATTCCTGTGCTGAGATACAGGCTGCTCCAACCTGCTGTAAAATGCTTGATTTCGAGAGTGAGCGAAACTAATGAAAACATTGTTGGGGTAAAACCTAAAGGGAAAGACCTAGCACCAAATCCAATTTGCCATCTGATCTAACTTCTGGAGGCAGTCAAAATGAGCCTTAGAATTCTTCCCTACCTTATTCCTGTGCTGAGATACAGGCTGCTCCAACCTGCTGTAAAAATGCTTGATTTCGAGAGTGAGCGAAACTAATGAAAACATTGTTGGGGTAAAACCTAAAGGGAAAGACCTAGCACCAAATCCAATTTGCCATCTGATCTAACTTCTGGAGGCAGTCAAAATGATCCTTAGAATTCTTCCCTACCTTATTCCTGTGCTGAGATACAGGCTGCTCCAACCTGCTGTAAAATGCTTGATTTCGAGAGTGAGCGAAACTAATGAAAACATTGTTGGGGTAAAACCTAAAGGGAAAGACCTAGCACCAAATCCAATTTACCATCTGATCTAACTTCTGGAGGCAGTCAAAATGATCCTTAGAATTCTTCCCTACCTTATTCCTGTGCTGAGATACAGGCTGCTCCAACCTGCTGTAAAATGCTTGATTTCGAGAGTGAGCGAAACTAATGAAAACATTGTTGGGGGTAAAACCTAAAGGGAAAGACCTAGCACCAAATCCAATTTGCCATCTGATCTAACTTCTGGAGGCAGTCAAAATGAGCCTTAGAATTCTTCCCTACCTTATTCCTGTGCTGAGATACAGGCTGCTCCAACCTGCTGTAAAATGCTTGATTTCGAGAGTGAGCGAAACTAATGAAAACATTGTTGGGGTAAAACCTAAAGGGAAAGACCTAGCACCAAATCCAATTTGCCATCTGATCTAACTTCTGGAGGCAGTCAAAATGAGCCTTAGAATTCTTCCCTACCTTATTCCTGTGCTGAGATACAGGCTGCTCCAACCTGCTGTAAAATGCTTGATTTCGAGAGTGAGCGAAACTAATGAAAACATTGTTGGGGTAAAACCGAAAGGGGAAAGACCTAGCACCAAATCCAATTTGCCATCTGATCTAACTTCTGGAGGCAGTCAAAATGATCCTTAGAATTCTTCCCTACCTTATTCCTGTGCTGAGATACAGGCTGCTCCAACCTGCTGTAAAATGCTTGATTTCGAGAGTGAGCGAAACTAATGAAAACATTGTTGGGGTAAAACCTAAAGGGAAAGACCTAGCACCAAATCCAATTTGCCATCTGATCTAACTTCTGGAGGCAGTCAAAATGAGCCTTAGAATTCTTCCCTACCTTATTCCTGTGCTGAGATACAGGCTGCTCCAACCTGCTGTAAAATGCTTGATTTCGAGAGTGAGCGAAACTAATGAAAACATTGTTGGGGTAAAACCTAAAGGGGAAAGACCTAGCACCAAATCCAATTTGCCATCTGATCTAACTTCTGGAGGCAGTCAAAATGAGCCTTAGAATTCTTCCCTACCTTATTCCTGTGCTGAGATACAGGCTGCTCCAACCTGCTGTAAAATGCTTGATTTCGAGAGTGAGCGAAACTAATGAAAACATTGTTGGGGTAAAACCTAAAGGGAAAGACCTAGCACCAAATCCAATTTGCCATCTGATCTAACTTCTGGAGGCAGTCAAAATGAGCCTTAGAATTCTTCCCTACCTTATTCCTGTGCTGAGATACAGGCTGCTCCAACCTGCTGTAAAATGCTTGATTTCGAGAGTGAGCGAAACTAATGAAAACATTGTTGGGGTAAAACCGAAAGGGAAAGACCTAGCACCAAATCCAATTTGCCATCTGATCTAACTTCTGGAGGCAGTCAAAATGATCCTTAGAATTCTTCCCTACCTTATTCCTGTGCTGAGATACAGGCTGCTCCAACCTGCTGTAAAATGCTTGATTTCGAGAGTGAGCGAAACTAATGAAAACATTGTTGGGGTAAAACCGAAAGGGAAAGACCTAGCACCAAATCCAATTTGCCATCTGATCTAACTTCTGGAGGCAGTCAAAATGATCCTTAGAATTCTTCCCTACCTTATTCCTGTGCTGAGATACAGGCTGCTCCAACCTGCTGTAAAATGCTTGATTTCGAGAGTGAGCGAAACTAATGAAAACATTGTTGGGGTAAAACCTAAAGGGAAAGACCTAGCACCAAATCCAATTTGCCATCTGATCTAACTTCTGGAGGCAGTCAAAATGAGCCTTAGAATTCTTCCCTACCTTATTCCTGTGCTGAGATACAGGCTGCTCCAACCTGCTGTAAAATGCTTGATTTCGAGAGTGAGCGAAACTAATGAAAACATTGTTGGGGTAAAACCTAAAGGGAAAGACCTAGCACCAAATCCAATTTGCCATCTGATCTAACTTCTGGAGGCAGTCAAAATGAGCCTTAGAATTCTTCCCTACCTTATTCCTGTGCTGAGATACAGGCTGCTCCAACCTGCTGTAAAATGCTTGATTTCGAGAGTGAGCGAAACTAATGAAAACATTGTTGGGGTAAAACCTAAAGGGAAAGACCTAGCACCAAATCCAATTTGCCATCTGATCTAACTTCTGGAGGCAGTCAAAATGATCCTTAGAATTCTTCCCTACCTTATTCCTGTGCTGAGATACAGGCTGCTCCAACCTGCTGTAAAATGCTTGATTTCGAGAGTGAGCGAAACTAATGAAAACATTGTTGGGGTAAAACCTAAAGGGAAAGACCTAGCACCAAATCCAATTTGCCATCTGATCTAACTTCTGGAGGCAGTCAAAATGAGCCTTAGAATTCTTCCCTACCTTATTCCTGTGCTGAGATACAGGCTGCTCCAACCTGCTGTAAAATGCTGGATTTCGAGAGTGAGCGAAACTAATGAAAACATTGTTGGGGTAAAACCTAAAGGGAAAGACCTAGCACCAAATCCAATTTGCCATCTGATCTAACTTCTGGAGGCAGTCAAAATGAGCCTTAGAATTCTTCCCTACCTTATTCCTGTGCTGAGATACAGGCTGCTCCAACCTGCTGTAAAATGCTTGATTTCGAGAGTGAGCGAAACTAATGAAAACATTGTTGGGGTAAAACCTAAAGGGAAAGACCTAGCACCAAATCCAATTTGCCATCTGATCTAACTTCTGGAGGCAGTCAAAATGAGCCTTAGAATTCTTCCCTACCTTATTCCTGTGCTGAGATACAGGCTGCTCCAACCTGCTGTAAAATGCTGGATTTCGAGAGTGAGCGAAACTAATGAAAACATTGTTGGGGTAAAACCTAAAGGGAAAGACCTAGCACCAAATCCAATTTGCCATCTGATCTAACTTCTGGAGGCAGTCAAAATGAGCCTTAGAATTCTTCCCTACCTTATTCCTGTGCTGAGATACAGGCTGCTCCAACCTGCTGTAAAATGCTTGATTTCGAGAGTGAGCGAAACTAATGAAAACATTGTTGGGGTAAAACCTAAAGGGAAAGACCTAGCACCAAATCCAATTTGCCATCTGATCTAACTTCTGGAGGCAGTCAAAATGAGCCTTAGAATTCTTCCCTACCTTATTCCTGTGCTGAGATACAGGCTGCTCCAACCTGCTGTAAAATGCTTGATTTCGAGAGTGAGCGAAACTAATGAAAACATTGTTGGGGTAAAACCTAAAGGGAAAGACCTAGCACCAAATCCAATTTGCCATCTGATCTAACTTCTGGAGGCAGTCAAAATGAGCCTTAGAATTCTTCCCTACCTTATTCCTGTGCTGAGATACAGGCTGCTCCAACCTGCTGTAAAATGCTGGATTTCGAGAGTGAGCGAAACTAATGAAAACATTGTTGGGGTAAAACCTAAAGGGAAAGACCTAGCACCAAATCCAATTTGCCATCTGATCTAACTTCTGGAGGCAGTCAAAATGAGCCTTAGAATTCTTCCCTACCTTATTCCTGTGCTGAGATACAGGCTGCTCCAACCTGCTGTAAAATGCTTGATTTCGAGAGTGAGCGAAACTAATGAAAACATTGTTGGGGTAAAACCTAAAGGGAAAGACCTAGCACCAAATCCAATTTGCCATCTGATCTAACTTCTGGAGGCAGTCAAAATGAGCCTTAGAATTCTTCCCTACCTTATTCCTGTGCTGAGATACAGGCTGCTCCAACCTGCTGTAAAATGCTGGATTTCGAGAGTGAGCGAAACTAATGAAAACATTGTTGGGGTAAAACCTAAAGGGAAAGACCTAGCACCAAATCCAATTTGCCATCTGATCTAACTTCTGGAGGCAGTCAAAATGAGCCTTAGAATTCTTCCCTACCTTATTCCTGTGCTGAGATACAGGCTGCTCCAACCTGCTGTAAAATGCTTGATTTCGAGAGTGAGCGAAACTAATGAAAACATTGTTGGGGTAAAACCTAAAGGGAAAGACCTAGCACCAAATCCAATTTGCCATCTGATCTAACTTCTGGAGGCAGTCAAAATGAGCCTTAGAATTCTTCCCTACCTTATTCCTGTGCTGAGATACAGGCTGCTCCAACCTGCTGTAAAATGCTTGATTTCGAGAGTGAGCGAAACTAATGAAAACATTGTTGGGGTAAAACCTAAAGGGAAAGACCTAGCACCAAATCCAATTTGCCATCTGATCTAACTTCTGGAGGCAGTCAAAATGAGCCTTAGAATTCTTCCCTACCTTATTCCTGTGCTGAGATACAGGCTGCTCCAACCTGCTGTAAAATGCTTGATTTCGAGAGTGAGCGAAACTAATGAAAACATTGTTGGGGTAAAACCTAAAGGGAAAGACCTAGCACCAAATCCAATTTGCCATCTGATCTAACTTCTGGAGGCAGTCAAAATGAGCCTTAGAATTCTTCCCTACCTTATTCCTGTGCTGAGATACAGGCTGCTCCAACCTGCTGTAAAATGCTTGATTTCGAGAGTGAGCGAAACTAATGAAAACATTGTTGGGGTAAAACCTAAAGGGAAAGACCTAGCACCAAATCCAATTTGCCATCTGATCTAACTTCTGGAGGCAGTCAAAATGAGCCTTAGAATTCTTCCCTACCTTATTCCTGTGCTGAGATACAGGCTGCTCCAACCTGCTGTAAAATGCTTGATTTCGAGAGTGAGCGAAACTAATGAAAACATTGTTGGGGTAAAACCTAAAGGGAAAGACCTAGCACCAAATCCAATTTGCCATCTGATCTAACTTCTGGAGGCAGTCAAAATGAGCCTTAGAATTCTTCCCTACCTTATTCCTGTGCTGAGATACAGGCTGCTCCAACCTGCTGTAAAATGCTTGATTTCGAGAGTGAGCGAAACTAATGAAAACATTGTTGGGGTAAAACCTAAAGGGAAAGACCTAGCACCAAATCCAATTTGCCATCTGATCTAACTTCTGGAGGCAGTCAAAATGAGCCTTAGAATTCTTCCCTACCTTATTCCTGTGCTGAGATACAGGCTGCTCCAACCTGCTGTAAAATGCTTGATTTCGAGAGTGAGCGAAACTAATGAAAACATTGTTGGGGTAAAACCTAAAGGGAAAGACCTAGCACCAAATCCAATTTGCCATCTGATCTAACTTCTGGAGGCAGTCAAAATGAGCCTTAGAATTCTTCCCTACCTTATTCCTGTGCTGAGATACAGGCTGCTCCAACCTGCTGTAAAATGCTTGATTTCGAGAGTGAGCGAAACTAATGAAAACATTGTTGGGGTAAAACCTAAAGGGAAAGACCTAGCACCAAATCCAATTTGCCATCTGATCTAACTTCTGGAGGCAGTCAAAATGAGCCTTAGAATTCTTCCCTACCTTATTCCTGTGCTGAGATACAGGCTGCTCCAACCTGCTGTAAAATGCTTGATTTCGAGAGTGAGCGAAACTAATGAAAACATTGTTGGGGTAAAACCTAAAGGGAAAGACCTAGCACCAAATCCAATTTGCCATCTGATCTAACTTCTGGAGGCAGTCAAAATGAGCCTTAGAATTCTTCCCTACCTTATTCCTGTGCTGAGATACAGGCTGCTCCAACCTGCTGTAAAATGCTTGATTTCGAGAGTGAGCGAAACTAATGAAAACATTGTTGGGGTAAAACCTAAAGGGAAAGACCTAGCACCAAATCCAATTTGCCATCTGATCTAACTTCTGGAGGCAGTCAAAATGAGCCTTAGAATTCTTCCCTACCTTATTCCTGTGCTGAGATACAGGCTGCTCCAACCTGCTGTAAAATGCTTGATTTCGAGAGTGAGCGAAACTAATGAAAACATTGTTGGGGTAAAACCTAAAGGGAAAGACCTAGCACCAAATCCAATTTGCCATCTGATCTAACTTCTGGAGGCAGTCAAAATGAGCCTTAGAATTCTTCCCTACCTTATTCCTGTGCTGAGATACAGGCTGCTCCAACCTGCTGTAAAATGCTTGATTTCGAGAGTGAGCGAAACTAATGAAAACATTGTTGGGGTAAAACCTAAAGGGAAAGACCTAGCACCAAATCCAATTTGCCATCTGATCTAACTTCTGGAGGCAGTCAAAATGATCCTTAGAATTCTTCCCGACCTTATTCCTGTGCTGAGATACAGGCTGCTCCAACCTGCTGTAAAATGCTTGATTTCGAGAGTGAGCGAAACTAATGAAAACATTGTTGGGGTAAAACCTAAAGGGAAAGACCTAGCACCAAATCCAATTTGCCATCTGATCTAACTTCTGGAGGCAGTCAAAATGAGCCTTAGAATTCTTCCCTACCTTATTCCTGTGCTGAGATACAGGCTGCTCCAACCTGCTGTAAAATGCTTGATTTCGAGAGTGAGCGAAACTAATGAAAACATTGTTGGGGTAAAACCTAAAGGGAAAGACCTAGCACCAAATCCAATTTGCCATCTGATCTAACTTCTGGAGGCAGTCAAAATGAGCCTTAGAATTCTTCCCTACCTTATTCCTGTGCTGAGATACAGGCTGCTCCAACCTGCTGTAAAATGCTTGATTTCGAGAGTGAGCGAAACTAATGAAAACATTGTTGGGGTAAAACCTAAAGGGAAAGACCTAGCACCAAATCCAATTTGCCATCTGATCTAACTTCTGGAGGCAGTCAAAATGAGCCTTAGAATTCTTCCCTACCTTATTCCTGTGCTGAGATACAGGCTGCTCCAACCTGCTGTAAAATGCTTGATTTCGAGAGTGAGCGAAACTAATGAAAACATTGTTGGGGTAAAACCTAAAGGGAAAGACCTAGCACCAAATCCAATTTGCCATCTGATCTAACTTCTGGAGGCAGTCAAAATGAGCCTTAGAATTCTTCCCTACCTTATTCCTGTGCTGAGATACAGGCTGCTCCAACCTGCTGTAAAATGCTTGATTTCGAGAGTGAGCGAAACTAATGAAAACATTGTTGGGGTAAAACCTAAAGGGAAAGACCTAGCACCAAATCCAATTTGCCATCTGATCTAACTTCTGGAGGCAGTCAAAATGAGCCTTAGAATTCTTCCCTACCTTATTCCTGTGCTGAGATACAGGCTGCTCCAACCTGCTGTAAAATGCTTGATTTCGAGAGTGAGCGAAACTAATGAAAACATTGTTGGGGTAAAACCTAAAGGGAAAGACCTAGCACCAAATCCAATTTGCCATCTGATCTAACTTCTGGAGGCAGTCAAAATGATCCTTAGAATTCTTCCCTACCTTATTCCTGTGCTGAGATACAGGCTGCTCCAACCTGCTGTAAAATGCTTGATTTCGAGAGTGAGCGAAACTAATGAAAACATTGTTGGGGTAAAACCTAAAGGGAAAGACCTAGCACCAAATCCAATTTGCCATCTGATCTAACTTCTGGAGGCAGTCAAAATGAGCCTTAGAATTCTTCCCTACCTTATTCCTGTGCTGAGATACAGGCTGCTCCAACCTGCTGTAAAATGCTTGATTTCGAGAGTGAGCGAAACTAATGAAAACATTGTTGGGGTAAAACCTAAAGGGAAAGACCTAGCACCAAATCCAATTTGCCATCTGATCTAACTTCTGGAGGCAGTCAAAATGAGCCTTAGAATTCTTCCCTACCTTATTCCTGTGCTGAGATACAGGCTGCTCCAACCTGCTGTAAAATGCTTGATTTCGAGAGTGAGCGAAACTAATGAAAACATTGTTGGGGTAAAACCTAAAGGGAAAGACCTAGCACCAAATCCAATTTGCCATCTGATCTAACTTCTGGAGGCAGTCAAAATGAGCCTTAGAATTCTTCCCTACCTTATTCCTGTGCTGAGATACAGGCTGCTCCAACCTGCTGTAAAATGCTTGATTTCGAGAGTGAGCGAAACTAATGAAAACATTGTTGGGGTAAAACCTAAAGGGAAAGACCTAGCACCAAATCCAATTTGCCATCTGATCTAACTTCTGGAGGCAGTCAAAATGAGCCTTAGAATTCTTCCCTACCTTATTCCTGTGCTGAGATACAGGCTGCTCCAACCTGCTGTAAAATGCTTGATTTCGAGAGTGAGCGAAACTAATGAAAACATTGTTGGGGTAAAACCTAAAGGGAAAGACCTAGCACCAAATCCAATTTGCCATCTGATCTAACTTCTGGAGGCAGTCAAAATGAGCCTTAGAATTCTTCCCTACCTTATTCCTGTGCTGAGATACAGGCTGCTCCAACCTGCTGTAAAATGCTTGATTTCGAGAGTGAGCGAAACTAATGAAAACATTGTTGGGGTAAAACCTAAAGGGAAAGACCTAGCACCAAATCCAATTTGCCATCTGATCTAACTTCTGGAGGCAGTCAAAATGAGCCTTAGAATTCTTCCCTACCTTATTCCTGTGCTGAGATACAGGCTGCTCCAACCTGCTGTAAAATGCTTGATTTCGAGAGTGAGCGAAACTAATGAAAACATTGTTGGGGTAAAACCTAAAGGGAAAGACCTAGCACCAAATCCAATTTGCCATCTGATCTAACTTCTGGAGGCAGTCAAAATGAGCCTTAGAATTCTTCCCTACCTTATTCCTGTGCTGAGATACAGGCTGCTCCAACCTGCTGTAAAATGCTTGATTTCGAGAGTGAGCGAAACTAATGAAAACATTGTTGGGGTAAAACCTAAAGGGAAAGACCTAGCACCAAATCCAATTTGCCATCTGATCTAACTTCTGGAGGCAGTCAAAATGAGCCTTAGAATTCTTCCCTACCTTATTCCTGTGCTGAGATACAGGCTGCTCCAACCTGCTGTAAAATGCTTGATTTCGAGAGTGAGCGAAACTAATGAAAACATTGTTGGGGTAAAACCTAAAGGGAAAGACCTAGCACCAAATCCAATTTGCCATCTGATCTAACTTCTGGAGGCAGTCAAAATGAGCCTTAGAATTCTTCCCTACCTTATTCCTGTGCTGAGATACAGGCTGCTCCAACCTGCTGTAAAATGCTTGATTTCGAGAGTGAGCGAAACTAATGAAAACATTGTTGGGGTAAAACCTAAAGGGAAAGACCTAGCACCAAATCCAATTTGCCATCTGATCTAACTTCTGGAGGCAGTCAAAATGATCCTTAGAATTCTTCCCTACCTTATTCCTGTGCTGAGATACAGGCTGCTCCAACCTGCTGTAAAATGCTTGATTTCGAGAGTGAGCGAAACTAATGAAAACATTGTTGGGGTAAAACCTAAAGGGAAAGACCTAGCACCAAATCCAATTTGCCATCTGATCTAACTTCTGGAGGCAGTCAAAATGAGCCTTAGAATTCTTCCCTACCTTATTCCTGTGCTGAGATACAGGCTGCTCCAACCTGCTGTAAAATGCTTGATTTCGAGAGTGAGCGAAACTAATGAAAACATTGTTGGGGTAAAACCTAAAGGGAAAGACCTAGCACCAAATCCAATTTGCCATCTGATCTAACTTCTGGAGGCAGTCAAAATGAGCCTTAGAATTCTTCCCTACCTTATTCCTGTGCTGAGATACAGGCTGCTCCAACCTGCTGTAAAATGCTTGATTTCGAGAGTGAGCGAAACTAATGAAAACATTGTTGGGGTAAAACCTAAAGGGAAAGACCTAGCACCAAATCCAATTTGCCATCTGATCTAACTTCTGGAGGCAGTCAAAATGAGCCTTAGAATTCTTCCCTACCTTATTCCTGTGCTGAGATACAGGCTGCTCCAACCTGCTGTAAAATGCTTGATTTCGAGAGTGAGCGAAACTAATGAAAACATTGTTGGGGTAAAACCTAAAGGGAAAGACCTAGCACCAAATCCAATTTGCCATCTGATCTAACTTCTGGAGGCAGTCAAAATGAGCCTTAGAATTCTTCCCTACCTTATTCCTGTGCTGAGATACAGGCTGCTCCAACCTGCTGTAAAATGCTTGATTTCGAGAGTGAGCGAAACTAATGAAAACATTGTTGGGGTAAAACCTAAAGGGAAAGACCTAGCACCAAATCCAATTTGCCATCTGATCTAACTTCTGGAGGCAGTCAAAATGAGCCTTAGAATTCTTCCCTACCTTATTCCTGTGCTGAGATACAGGCTGCTCCAACCTGCTGTAAAATGCTTGATTTCGAGAGTGAGCGAAACTAATGAAAACATTGTTGGGGTAAAACCTAAAGGGAAAGACCTAGCACCAAATCCAATTTGCCATCTGATCTAACTTCTGGAGGCAGTCAAAATGATCCTTAGAATTCTTCCCTACCTTATTCCTGTGCTGAGATACAGGCTGCTCCAACCTGCTGTAAAATGCTTGATTTCGAGAGTGAGCGAAACTAATGAAAACATTGTTGGGGTAAAACCTAAAGGGAAAGACCTAGCACCAAATCCAATTTGCCATCTGATCTAACTTCTGGAGGCAGTCAAAATGAGCCTTAGAATTCTTCCCTACCTTATTCCTGTGCTGAGATACAGGCTGCTCCAACCTGCTGTAAAATGCTTGATTTCGAGAGTGAGCGAAACTAATGAAAACATTGTTGGGGTAAAACCTAAAGGGAAAGACCTAGCACCAAATCCAATTTGCCATCTGATCTAACTTCTGGAGGCAGTCAAAATGAGCCTTAGAATTCTTCCCTACCTTATTCCTGTGCTGAGATACAGGCTGCTCCAACCTGCTGTAAAATGCTTGATTTCGAGAGTGAGCGAAACTAATGAAAACATTGTTGGGGTAAAACCTAAAGGGAAAGACCTAGCACCAAATCCAATTTGCCATCTGATCTAACTTCTGGAGGCAGTCAAAATGAGCCTTAGAATTCTTCCCTACCTTATTCCTGTGCTGAGATACAGGCTGCTCCAACCTGCTGTAAAATGCTTGATTTCGAGAGTGAGCGAAACTAATGAAAACATTGTTGGGGTAAAACCTAAAGGGAAAGACCTAGCACCAAATCCAATTTGCCATCTGATCTAACTTCTGGAGGCAGTCAAAATGAGCCTTAGAATTCTTCCCTACCTTATTCCTGTGCTGAGATACAGGCTGCTCCAACCTGCTGTAAAATGCTTGATTTCGAGAGTGAGCGAAACTAATGAAAACATTGTTGGGGTAAAACCTAAAGGGAAAGACCTAGCACCAAATCCAATTTGCCATCTGATCTAACTTCTGGAGGCAGTCAAAATGAGCCTTAGAATTCTTCCCTACCTTATTCCTGTGCTGAGATACAGGCTGCTCCAACCTGCTGTAAAATGCTTGATTTCGAGAGTGAGCGAAACTAATGAAAACATTGTTGGGGTAAAACCTAAAGGGAAAGACCTAGCACCAAATCCAATTTGCCATCTGATCTAACTTCTGGAGGCAGTCAAAATGATCCTTAGAATTCTTCCCTACCTTATTCCTGTGCTGAGATACAGGCTGCTCCAACCTGCTGTAAAATGCTTGATTTCGAGAGTGAGCGAAACTAATGAAAACATTGTTGGGGTAAAACCTAAAGGGAAAGACCTAGCACCAAATCCAATTTGCCATCTGATCTAACTTCTGGAGGCAGTCAAAATGAGCCTTAGAATTCTTCCCTACCTTATTCCTGTGCTGAGATACAGGCTGCTCCAACCTGCTGTAAAATGCTTGATTTCGAGAGTGAGCGAAACTAATGAAAACATTGTTGGGGTAAAACCTAAAGGGAAAGACCTAGCACCAAATCCAATTTGCCATCTGATCTAACTTCTGGAGGCAGTCAAAATGAGCCTTAGAATTCTTCCCTACCTTATTCCTGTGCTGAGATACAGGCTGCTCCAACCTGCTGTAAAATGCTTGATTTCGAGAGTGAGCGAAACTAATGAAAACATTGTTGGGGTAAAACCTAAAGGGAAAGACCTAGCACCAAATCCAATTTGCCATCTGATCTAACTTCTGGAGGCAGTCAAAATGAGCCTTAGAATTCTTCCCTACCTTATTCCTGTGCTGAGATACAGGCTGCTCCAACCTGCTGTAAAATGCTTGATTTCGAGAGTGAGCGAAACTAATGAAAACATTGTTGGGGTAAAACCTAAAGGGAAAGACCTAGCACCAAATCCAATTTGCCATCTGATCTAACTTCTGGAGGCAGTCAAAATGAGCCTTAGAATTCTTCCCTACCTTATTCCTGTGCTGAGATACAGGCTGCTCCAACCTGCTGTAAAATGCTTGATTTCGAGAGTGAGCGAAACTAATGAAAACATTGTTGGGGTAAAACCTAAAGGGAAAGACCTAGCACCAAATCCAATTTGCCATCTGATCTAACTTCTGGAGGCAGTCAAAATGAGCCTTAGAATTCTTCCCTACCTTATTCCTGTGCTGAGATACAGGCTGCTCCAACCTGCTGTAAAATGCTTGATTTCGAGAGTGAGCGAAACTAATGAAAACATTGTTGGGGTAAAACCTAAAGGGAAAGACCTAGCACCAAATCCAATTTGCCATCTGATCTAACTTCTGGAGGCAGTCAAAATGAGCCTTAGAATTCTTCCCTACCTTATTCCTGTGCTGAGATACAGGCTGCTCCAACCTGCTGTAAAATGCTTGATTTCGAGAGTGAGCGAAACTAATGAAAACATTGTTGGGGTAAAACCTAAAGGGAAAGACCTAGCACCAAATCCAATTTGCCATCTGATCTAACTTCTGGAGGCAGTCAAAATGAGCCTTAGAATTCTTCCCTACCTTATTCCTGTGCTGAGATACAGGCTGCTCCAACCTGCTGTAAAATGCTTGATTTCGAGAGTGAGCGAAACTAATGAAAACATTGTTGGGGTAAAACCTAAAGGGAAAGACCTAGCACCAAATCCAATTTGCCATCTGATCTAACTTCTGGAGGCAGTCAAAATGAGCCTTAGAATTCTTCCCTACCTTATTCCTGTGCTGAGATACAGGCTGCTCCAACCTGCTGTAAAATGCTTGATTTCGAGAGTGAGCGAAACTAATGAAAACATTGTTGGGGTAAAACCTAAAGGGAAAGACCTAGCACCAAATCCAATTTGCCATCTGATCTAACTTCTGGAGGCAGTCAAAATGAGCCTTAGAATTCTTCCCTACCTTATTCCTGTGCTGAGATACAGGCTGCTCCAACCTGCTGTAAAATGCTTGATTTCGAGAGTGAGCGAAACTAATGAAAACATTGTTGGGGTAAAACCTAAAGGGAAAGACCTAGCACCAAATCCAATTTGCCATCTGATCTAACTTCTGGAGGCAGTCAAAATGAGCCTTAGAATTCTTCCCTACCTTATTCCTGTGCTGAGATACAGGCTGCTCCAACCTGCTGTAAAATGCTTGATTTCGAGAGTGAGCGAAACTAATGAAAACATTGTTGGGGTAAAACCTAAAGGGAAAGACCTAGCACCAAATCCAATTTGCCATCTGATCTAACTTCTGGAGGCAGTCAAAATGAGCCTTAGAATTCTTCCCTACCTTATTCCTGTGCTGAGATACAGGCTGCTCCAACCTGCTGTAAAATGCTTGATTTCGAGAGTGAGCGAAACTAATGAAAACATTGTTGGGGTAAAACCTAAAGGGAAAGACCTAGCACCAAATCCAATTTGCCATCTGATCTAACTTCTGGAGGCAGTCAAAATGAGCCTTAGAATTCTTCCCTACCTTATTCCTGTGCTGAGATACAGGCTGCTCCAACCTGCTGTAAAATGCTTGATTTCGAGAGTGAGCGAAACTAATGAAAACATTGTTGGGGTAAAACCTAAAGGGAAAGACCTAGCACCAAATCCAATTTGCCATCTGATCTAACTTCTGGAGGCAGTCAAAATGAGCCTTAGAATTCTTCCCTACCTTATTCCTGTGCTGAGATACAGGCTGCTCCAACCTGCTGTAAAATGCTTGATTTCGAGAGTGAGCGAAACTAATGAAAACATTGTTGGGGTAAAACCTAAAGGGAAAGACCTAGCACCAAATCCAATTTGCCATCTGATCTAACTTCTGGAGGCAGTCAAAATGAGCCTTAGAATTCTTCCCTACCTTATTCCTGTGCTGAGATACAGGCTGCTCCAACCTGCTGTAAAATGCTTGATTTCGAGAGTGAGCGAAACTAATGAAAACATTGTTGGGGTAAAACCTAAAGGGAAAGACCTAGCACCAAATCCAATTTGCCATCTGATCTAACTTCTGGAGGCAGTCAAAATGAGCCTTAGAATTCTTCCCTACCTTATTCCTGTGCTGAGATACAGGCTGCTCCAACCTGCTGTAAAATGCTTGATTTCGAGAGTGAGCGAAACTAATGAAAACATTGTTGGGGTAAAACCTAAAGGGAAAGACCTAGCACCAAATCCAATTTGCCATCTGATCTAACTTCTGGAGGCAGTCAAAATGAGCCTTAGAATTCTTCCCTACCTTATTCCTGTGCTGAGATACAGGCTGCTCCAACCTGCTGTAAAATGCTTGATTTCGAGAGTGAGCGAAACTAATGAAAACATTGTTGGGGTAAAACCTAAAGGGAAAGACCTAGCACCAAATCCAATTTGCCATCTGATCTAACTTCTGGAGGCAGTCAAAATGAGCCTTAGAATTCTTCCCTACCTTATTCCTGTGCTGAGATACAGGCTGCTCCAACCTGCTGTAAAATGCTTGATTTCGAGAGTGAGCGAAACTAATGAAAACATTGTTGGGGTAAAACCTAAAGGGAAAGACCTAGCACCAAATCCAATTTGCCATCTGATCTAACTTCTGGAGGCAGTCAAAATGAGCCTTAGAATTCTTCCCTACCTTATTCCTGTGCTGAGATACAGGCTGCTCCAACCTGCTGTAAAATGCTTGATTTCGAGAGTGAGCGAAACTAATGAAAACATTGTTGGGGTAAAACCTAAAGGGAAAGACCTAGCACCAAATCCAATTTGCCATCTGATCTAACTTCTGGAGGCAGTCAAAATGAGCCTTAGAATTCTTCCCTACCTTATTCCTGTGCTGAGATACAGGCTGCTCCAACCTGCTGTAAAATGCTTGATTTCGAGAGTGAGCGAAACTAATGAAAACATTGTTGGGGTAAAACCTAAAGGGAAAGACCTAGCACCAAATCCAATTTGCCATCTGATCTAACTTCTGGAGGCAGTCAAAATGAGCCTTAGAATTCTTCCCTACCTTATTCCTGTGCTGAGATACAGGCTGCTCCAACCTGCTGTAAAATGCTTGATTTCGAGAGTGAGCGAAACTAATGAAAACATTGTTGGGGTAAAACCTAAAGGGAAAGACCTAGCACCAAATCCAATTTGCCATCTGATCTAACTTCTGGAGGCAGTCAAAATGAGCCTTAGAATTCTTCCCTACCTTATTCCTGTGCTGAGATACAGGCTGCTCCAACCTGCTGTAAAATGCTTGATTTCGAGAGTGAGCGAAACTAATGAAAACATTGTTGGGGTAAAACCTAAAGGGAAAGACCTAGCACCAAATCCAATTTGCCATCTGATCTAACTTCTGGAGGCAGTCAAAATGAGCCTTAGAATTCTTCCCTACCTTATTCCTGTGCTGAGATACAGGCTGCTCCAACCTGCTGTAAAATGCTTGATTTCGAGAGTGAGCGAAACTAATGAAAACATTGTTGGGGTAAAACCTAAAGGGAAAGACCTAGCACCAAATCCAATTTGCCATCTGATCTAACTTCTGGAGGCAGTCAAAATGAGCCTTAGAATTCTTCCCTACCTTATTCCTGTGCTGAGATACAGGCTGCTCCAACCTGCTGTAAAATGCTTGATTTCGAGAGTGAGCGAAACTAATGAAAACATTGTTGGGGTAAAACCTAAAGGGAAAGACCTAGCACCAAATCCAATTTGCCATCTGATCTAACTTCTGGAGGCAGTCAAAATGAGCCTTAGAATTCTTCCCTACCTTATTCCTGTGCTGAGATACAGGCTGCTCCAACCTGCTGTAAAATGCTTGATTTCGAGAGTGAGCGAAACTAATGAAAACATTGTTGGGGTAAAACCTAAAGGGAAAGACCTAGCACCAAATCCAATTTGCCATCTGATCTAACTTCTGGAGGCAGTCAAAATGAGCCTTAGAATTCTTCCCTACCTTATTCCTGTGCTGAGATACAGGCTGCTCCAACCTGCTGTAAAATGCTTGATTTCGAGAGTGAGCGAAACTAATGAAAACATTGTTGGGGTAAAACCTAAAGGGAAAGACCTAGCACCAAATCCAATTTGCCATCTGATCTAACTTCTGGAGGCAGTCAAAATGAGCCTTAGAATTCTTCCCTACCTTATTCCTGTGCTGAGATACAGGCTGCTCCAACCTGCTGTAAAATGCTTGATTTCGAGAGTGAGCGAAACTAATGAAAACATTGTTGGGGTAAAACCTAAAGGGAAAGACCTAGCACCAAATCCAATTTGCCATCTGATCTAACTTCTGGAGGCAGTCAAAATGAGCCTTAGAATTCTTCCCTACCTTATTCCTGTGCTGAGATACAGGCTGCTCCAACCTGCTGTAAAATGCTTGATTTCGAGAGTGAGCGAAACTAATGAAAACATTGTTGGGGTAAAACCTAAAGGGAAAGACCTAGCACCAAATCCAATTTGCCATCTGATCTAACTTCTGGAGGCAGTCAAAATGAGCCTTAGAATTCTTCCCTACCTTATTCCTGTGCTGAGATACAGGCTGCTCCAACCTGCTGTAAAATGCTTGATTTCGAGAGTGAGCGAAACTAATGAAAACATTGTTGGGGTAAAACCTAAAGGGAAAGACCTAGCACCAAATCCAATTTGCCATCTGATCTAACTTCTGGAGGCAGTCAAAATGAGCCTTAGAATTCTTCCCTACCTTATTCCTGTGCTGAGATACAGGCTGCTCCAACCTGCTGTAAAATGCTTGATTTCGAGAGTGAGCGAAACTAATGAAAACATTGTTGGGGTAAAACCTAAAGGGAAAGACCTAGCACCAAATCCAATTTGCCATCTGATCTAACTTCTGGAGGCAGTCAAAATGAGCCTTAGAATTCTTCCCTACCTTATTCCTGTGCTGAGATACAGGCTGCTCCAACCTGCTGTAAAATGCTTGATTTCGAGAGTGAGCGAAACTAATGAAAACATTGTTGGGGTAAAACCTAAAGGGAAAGACCTAGCACCAAATCCAATTTGCCATCTGATCTAACTTCTGGAGGCAGTCAAAATGAGCCTTAGAATTCTTCCCTACCTTATTCCTGTGCTGAGATACAGGCTGCTCCAACCTGCTGTAAAATGCTTGATTTCGAGAGTGAGCGAAACTAATGAAAACATTGTTGGGGTAAAACCTAAAGGGAAAGACCTAGCACCAAATCCAATTTGCCATCTGATCTAACTTCTGGAGGCAGTCAAAATGAGCCTTAGAATTCTTCCCTACCTTATTCCTGTGCTGAGATACAGGCTGCTCCAACCTGCTGTAAAATGCTTGATTTCGAGAGTGAGCGAAACTAATGAAAACATTGTTGGGGTAAAACCTAAAGGGAAAGACCTAGCACCAAATCCAATTTGCCATCTGATCTAACTTCTGGAGGCAGTCAAAATGAGCCTTAGAATTCTTCCCTACCTTATTCCTGTGCTGAGATACAGGCTGCTCCAACCTGCTGTAAAATGCTTGATTTCGAGAGTGAGCGAAACTAATGAAAACATTGTTGGGGTAAAACCTAAAGGGAAAGACCTAGCACCAAATCCAATTTGCCATCTGATCTAACTTCTGGAGGCAGTCAAAATGAGCCTTAGAATTCTTCCCTACCTTATTCCTGTGCTGAGATACAGGCTGCTCCAACCTGCTGTAAAATGCTTGATTTCGAGAGTGAGCGAAACTAATGAAAACATTGTTGGGGTAAAACCTAAAGGGAAAGACCTAGCACCAAATCCAATTTGCCATCTGATCTAACTTCTGGAGGCAGTCAAAATGAGCCTTAGAATTCTTCCCTACCTTATTCCTGTGCTGAGATACAGGCTGCTCCAACCTGCTGTAAAATGCTTGATTTCGAGAGTGAGCGAAACTAATGAAAACATTGTTGGGGTAAAACCTAAAGGGAAAGACCTAGCACCAAATCCAATTTGCCATCTGATCTAACTTCTGGAGGCAGTCAAAATGAGCCTTAGAATTCTTCCCTACCTTATTCCTGTGCTGAGATACAGGCTGCTCCAACCTGCTGTAAAATGCTTGATTTCGAGAGTGAGCGAAACTAATGAAAACATTGTTGGGGTAAAACCTAAAGGGAAAGACCTAGCACCAAATCCAATTTGCCATCTGATCTAACTTCTGGAGGCAGTCAAAATGAGCCTTAGAATTCTTCCCTACCTTATTCCTGTGCTGAGATACAGGCTGCTCCAACCTGCTGTAAAATGCTTGATTTCGAGAGTGAGCGAAACTAATGAAAACATTGTTGGGGTAAAACCTAAAGGGAAAGACCTAGCACCAAATCCAATTTGCCATCTGATCTAACTTCTGGAGGCAGTCAAAATGAGCCTTAGAATTCTTCCCTACCTTATTCCTGTGCTGAGATACAGGCTGCTCCAACCTGCTGTAAAATGCTTGATTTCGAGAGTGAGCGAAACTAATGAAAACATTGTTGGGGTAAAACCTAAAGGGAAAGACCTAGCACCAAATCCAATTTGCCATCTGATCTAACTTCTGGAGGCAGTCAAAATGAGCCTTAGAATTCTTCCCTACCTTATTCCTGTGCTGAGATACAGGCTGCTCCAACCTGCTGTAAAATGCTTGATTTCGAGAGTGAGCGAAACTAATGAAAACATTGTTGGGGTAAAACCTAAAGGGAAAGACCTAGCACCAAATCCAATTTGCCATCTGATCTAACTTCTGGAGGCAGTCAAAATGAGCCTTAGAATTCTTCCCTACCTTATTCCTGTGCTGAGATACAGGCTGCTCCAACCTGCTGTAAAATGCTTGATTTCGAGAGTGAGCGAAACTAATGAAAACATTGTTGGGGTAAAACCTAAAGGGAAAGACCTAGCACCAAATCCAATTTGCCATCTGATCTAACTTCTGGAGGCAGTCAAAATGAGCCTTAGAATTCTTCCCTACCTTATTCCTGTGCTGAGATACAGGCTGCTCCAACCTGCTGTAAAATGCTTGATTTCGAGAGTGAGCGAAACTAATGAAAACATTGTTGGGGTAAAACCTAAAGGGAAAGACCTAGCACCAAATCCAATTTGCCATCTGATCTAACTTCTGGAGGCAGTCAAAATGAGCCTTAGAATTCTTCCCTACCTTATTCCTGTGCTGAGATACAGGCTGCTCCAACCTGCTGTAAAATGCTTGATTTCGAGAGTGAGCGAAACTAATGAAAACATTGTTGGGGTAAAACCTAAAGGGAAAGACCTAGCACCAAATCCAATTTGCCATCTGATCTAACTTCTGGAGGCAGTCAAAATGAGCCTTAGAATTCTTCCCTACCTTATTCCTGTGCTGAGATACAGGCTGCTCCAACCTGCTGTAAAATGCTTGATTTCGAGAGTGAGCGAAACTAATGAAAACATTGTTGGGGTAAAACCTAAAGGGAAAGACCTAGCACCAAATCCAATTTGCCATCTGATCTAACTTCTGGAGGCAGTCAAAATGAGCCTTAGAATTCTTCCCTACCTTATTCCTGTGCTGAGATACAGGCTGCTCCAACCTGCTGTAAAATGCTTGATTTCGAGAGTGAGCGAAACTAATGAAAACATTGTTGGGGTAAAACCTAAAGGGAAAGACCTAGCACCAAATCCAATTTGCCATCTGATCTAACTTCTGGAGGCAGTCAAAATGAGCCTTAGAATTCTTCCCTACCTTATTCCTGTGCTGAGATACAGGCTGCTCCAACCTGCTGTAAAATGCTTGATTTCGAGAGTGAGCGAAACTAATGAAAACATTGTTGGGGTAAAACCTAAAGGGAAAGACCTAGCACCAAATCCAATTTGCCATCTGATCTAACTTCTGGAGGCAGTCAAAATGAGCCTTAGAATTCTTCCCTACCTTATTCCTGTGCTGAGATACAGGCTGCTCCAACCTGCTGTAAAATGCTTGATTTCGAGAGTGAGCGAAACTAATGAAAACATTGTTGGGGTAAAACCTAAAGGGAAAGACCTAGCACCAAATCCAATTTGCCATCTGATCTAACTTCTGGAGGCAGTCAAAATGAGCCTTAGAATTCTTCCCTACCTTATTCCTGTGCTGAGATACAGGCTGCTCCAACCTGCTGTAAAATGCTTGATTTCGAGAGTGAGCGAAACTAATGAAAACATTGTTGGGGTAAAACCTAAAGGGAAAGACCTAGCACCAAATCCAATTTGCCATCTGATCTAACTTCTGGAGGCAGTCAAAATGAGCCTTAGAATTCTTCCCTACCTTATTCCTGTGCTGAGATACAGGCTGCTCCAACCTGCTGTAAAATGCTTGATTTCGAGAGTGAGCGAAACTAATGAAAACATTGTTGGGGTAAAACCTAAAGGGAAAGACCTAGCACCAAATCCAATTTGCCATCTGATCTAACTTCTGGAGGCAGTCAAAATGAGCCTTAGAATTCTTCCCTACCTTATTCCTGTGCTGAGATACAGGCTGCTCCAACCTGCTGTAAAATGCTTGATTTCGAGAGTGAGCGAAACTAATGAAAACATTGTTGGGGTAAAACCTAAAGGGAAAGACCTAGCACCAAATCCAATTTGCCATCTGATCTAACTTCTGGAGGCAGTCAAAATGAGCCTTAGAATTCTTCCCTACCTTATTCCTGTGCTGAGATACAAGGCTGCTCCAACCTGCTGTAAAATGCTTGATTTCGAGAGTGAGCGAAACTAATGAAAACATTGTTGGGGTAAAACCTAAAGGGAAAGACCTAGCACCAAATCCAATTTGCCATCTGATCTAACTTCTGGAGGCAGTCAAAATGAGCCTTAGAATTCTTCCCTACCTTATTCCTGTGCTGAGATACAGGCTGCTCCAACCTGCTGTAAAATGCTTGATTTCGAGACTGAGCGAAACTAATGAAAACATTGTTGGGGTAAAACCTAAAGGGAAAGACCTAGCACCAAATCCAATTTGCCATCTGATCTAACTTCTGGAGGCAGTCAAAATGATCCTTAGAATTCTTCCCTACCTTATTCCTGTGCTGAGATACAGGCTGCTCCAACCTGCTGTAAAATGCTTGATTTCGAGAGTGAGCGAAACTAATGAAAACATTGTTGGGGTAAAACCTAAAGGGAAAGACCTAGCACCAAATCCAATTTGCCATCTGATCTAACTTCTGGAGGCAGTCAAAATGAGCCTTAGAATTCTTCCCTACCTTATTCCTGTGCTGAGATACAGGCTGCTCCAACCTGCTGTAAAATGCTTGATTTCGAGAGTGAGCGAAACTAATGAAAACATTGTTGGGGTAAAACCTAAAGGGAAAGACCTAGCACCAAATCCAATTTGCCATCTGATCTAACTTCTGGAGGCAGTCAAAATGAGCCTTAGAATTCTTCCCTACCTTATTCCTGTGCTGAGATACAGGCTGCTCCAACCTGCTGTAAAATGCTTGATTTCGAGAGTGAGCGAAACTAATGAAAACATTGTTGGGGTAAAACCTAAAGGGAAAGACCTAGCACCAAATCCAATTTGCCATCTGATCTAACTTCTGGAGGCAGTCAAAATGAGCCTTAGAATTCTTCCCTACCTTATTCCTGTGCTGAGATACAGGCTGCTCCAACCTGCTGTAAAATGCTTGATTTCGAGAGTGAGCGAAACTAATGAAAACATTGTTGGGGTAAAACCTAAAGGGAAAGACCTAGCACCAAATCCAATTTGCCATCTGATCTAACTTCTGGAGGCAGTCAAAATGAGCCTTAGAATTCTTCCCTACCTTATTCCTGTGCTGAGATACAGGCTGCTCCAACCTGCTGTAAAATGCTTGATTTCGAGAGTGAGCGAAACTAATGAAAACATTGTTGGGGTAAAACCTAAAGGGAAAGACCTAGCACCAAATCCAATTTGCCATCTGATCTAACTTCTGGAGGCAGTCAAAATGATCCTTAGAATTCTTCCCTACCTTATTCCTGTGCTGAGATACAGGCTGCTCCAACCTGCTGTAAAATGCTTGATTTCGAGAGTGAGCGAAACTAATGAAAACATTGTTGGGGTAAAACCTAAAGGGAAAGACCTAGCACCAAATCCAATTTGCCATCTGATCTAACTTCTGGAGGCAGTCAAAATGAGCCTTAGAATTCTTCCCTACCTTATTCCTGTGCTGAGATACAGGCTGCTCCAACCTGCTGTAAAATGCTTGATTTCGAGAGTGAGCGAAACTAATGAAAACATTGTTGGGGTAAAACCTAAAGGGAAAGACCTAGCACCAAATCCAATTTGCCATCTGATCTAACTTCTGGAGGCAGTCAAAATGATCCTTAGAATTCTTCCCTACCTTATTCCTGTGCTGAGATACAGGCTGCTCCAACCTGCTGTAAAATGCTTGATTTCGAGAGTGAGCGAAACTAATGAAAACATTGTTGGGGTAAAACCTAAAGGGAAAGACCTAGCACCAAATCCAATTTGCCATCTGATCTAACTTCTGGAGGCAGTCAAAATGATCCTTAGAATTCTTCCCTACCTTATTCCTGTGCTGAGATACAGGCTGCTCCAACCTGCTGTAAAATGCTTGATTTCGAGAGTGAGCGAAACTAATGAAAACATTGTTGGGGTAAAACCTAAAGGGAAAGACCTAGCACCAAATCCAATTTGCCATCTGATCTAACTTCTGGAGGCAGTCAAAATGATCCTTAGAATTCTTCCCTACCTTATTCCTGTGCTGAGATACAGGCTGCTCCAACCTGCTGTAAAATGCTTGATTTCGAGAGTGAGCGAAACTAATGAAAACATTGTTGGGGTAAAACCTAAAGGGAAAGACCTAGCACCAAATCCAATTTGCCATCTGATCTAACTTCTGGAGGCAGTCAAAATGAGCCTTAGAATTCTTCCCTACCTTATTCCTGTGCTGAGATACAGGCTGCTCCAACCTGCTGTAAAATGCTTGATTTCGAGAGTGAGCGAAACTAATGAAAACATTGTTGGGGTAAAACCTAAAGGGAAAGACCTAGCACCAAATCCAATTTGCCATCTGATCTAACTTCTGGAGGCAGTCAAAATGAGCCTTAGAATTCTTCCCTACCTTATTCCTGTGCTGAGATACAGGCTGCTCCAACCTGCTGTAAAATGCTTGATTTCGAGAGTGAGCGA
>NW_027145242.1:0-25629 GCF_026170545.1 Melanerpes formicivorus | reverse complement strand
TTTGTTGGGGTAAAACCTAAAGGGAAAGACCTAGCACCAAATCCAATTTGCCATCTGATCTAACTTCTGGAGGCAGTCAAAATGAGTATTTGAATTCTTCCCTACCTTATTCCTGTGCTGAGATACAGGCTGCTCCAACCTGCTGTAAAATGCTTGATTTCGAGAGTGAGCGAAACTAATGAAAACATTGTTGGGGTAAAACCTAAAGGGAAAGACCTAGCACCAAATCCAATTTGCCATCTGATCTAACTTCTGGAGGCAGTCAAAATGATCCTTAGAATTCTTCCCTACCTTATTCCTGTGCTGAGATACAGGCTGCTCCAACCTGCTGTAAAATGCTTGATTTCGAGAGTGAGCGAAACTAATGAAAACATTGTTGGGGTAAAACCTAAAGGGAAAGACCTAGCACCAAATCCAATTTGCCATCTGATCTAACTTCTGGAGGCAGTCAAAATGATCCTTAGAATTCTTCCCTACCTTATTCCTGTGCTGAGATACAGGCTGCTCCAACCTGCTGTAAAATGCTTGATTTCGAGAGTGAGCGAAACTAATGAAAACATTGTTGGGGTAAAACCTAAAGGGAAAGACCTAGCACCAAATCCAATTTGCCATCTGATCTAACTTCTGGAGGCAGTCAAAATGATCCTTAGAATTCTTCCCTACCTTATTCCTGTGCTGAGATACAGGCTGCTCCAACCTGCTGTAAAATGCTTGATTTGAGAGTGAGCGAAAACTAATGAAAACATTGTTGGGGTAAAACCTAAAGGGAAAAGACCCTAGCACCAAATCCAATTTGCCATCTGATCTAACTTCTGGAGGCAGTCAAAATGATTCCTTAGAATTCTTCCCTACCTTATTCCTGTGCTGAGATACAGGCTGCTCCAACCTGCTGTAAAATGCTTGATTTCGAGAGTGAGCGAAACTAATGAAAACATTGTTGGGGTAAAACCTAAAGGGAAAGACCTAGCACCAAATCCAATTTTGCCATCTGATCTAACTTCTGGAGGCAGTCAAAATGAGTATTTGAATTCTTCCCTACCTTATTCCTGTGCTGAGATACAGGCTGCTCCAACCTGCTGTAAAATGCTTGATTTCGAGAGTGAGCGAAACTAATGAAAACATTGTTGGGGTAAAACCTAAAGGGAAAGACCTAGCACCAAATCCAATTTGCCATCTGATCTAACTTCTGGAGGCAGTCAAAATGATCCTTAGAATTCTTCCCTACCTTATTCCTGTGCTGAGATACAGGCTGCTCCAACCTGCTGTAAAATGCTTGATTTCGAGAGTGAGGCGAAACTAATGAAAACATTGTTGGGGTAAAACCTAAAGGGAAAGGACCTAGCACCAAATCCAATTTGCCATCTGATCTAACTTCTGGAGGCAGTCAAAATGATCCTTAGAATTCTTCCCTACCTTATTCCTGTGCTGAGATACAGGCTGCTCCAACCTGCTGTAAAATGCTTGATTTCGAGAGTGAGCGAAAACTAATGAAAACATTGTTGGGGTAAAACCTAAAGGGAAAGACCTAGCACCAAATCCAATTTGCCATCTGATCTAACTTCTGGAGGCAGTCAAAATGATCCTTAGAATTCTTCCCTACCTTATTCCTGTGCTGAGATACAGGCTGCTCCAACCTGCTGTAAAATGCTTGATTTCGAGAGTGAGCGAAACTAATGAAAACATTGTTGGGGGTAAAACCTAAAGGGAAAAGACCTAGCACCAAATCCAATTTGCCATCTGATCTAACTTCTGGAGGCAGTCAAAATGATCCTTAGAATTCTTCCCTACCTTATTCCTGTGCTGAGATACAGGCTGCTCCAACCTGCTGTAAAATGCTTGATTTCGAGAGTGAGCGAAACTAATGAAAACATTGTTGGGGTAAAAACCTAAAGGGAAAGACCTAGCACCAAATCCAATTTGCCATCTGATCTAACTTCTGGAGGCAGTCAAAATGATCCTTAGAATTCTTCCCTACCTTATTCCTGTGCTGAGATACAGGCTGCTCCAACCTGCTGTAAAATGCTTGATTTCGAGAGTGAGCGAAACTAATGAAAACATTGTTGGGGTAAAACCTAAAGGGAAAGACCTAGCACCAAATCCAATTTGCCATCTGATCTAACTTCTGGAGGCAGTCAAAATGATCCTTAGAATTCTTCCCTACCTTATTCCTGTGCTGAGATACAGGCTGCTCCAACCTGCTGTAAAATGCTTGATTTCGAGAGTGAGCGAAACTAATGAAAACATTGTTGGGGTAAAACCTAAAGGGAAAGACCTAGCACCAAATCCAATTTGCCATCTGATCTAACTTCTGGAGGCAGTCAAAATGATCCTTAGAATTCTTCCCTACCTTATTCCTGTGCTGAGATACAGGCTGCTCCAACCTGCTGTAAAATGCTTGATTTCGAGAGTGAGCGAAACTAATGAAAACATTGTTGGGGTAAAACCTAAAGGGAAAGACCTAGCACCAAATCCAATTTGCCATCTGATCTAACTTCTGGAGGCAGTCAAAATGATCCTTAGAATTCTTCCCTACCTTATTCCTGTGCTGAGATACAGGCTGCTCCAACCTGCTGTAAAATGCTTGATTTCGAGAGTGAGCGAAACTAATGAAAACATTGTTGGGGTAAAAACCTAAAGGGAAAGACCTAGCACCAAATCCAATTTGCCATCTGATCTAACTTCTGGAGGCAGTCAAAATGATCCTTAGAATTCTTCCCTACCTTATTCCTGTGCTGAGATACAGGCTGCTCCAACCTGCTGTAAAATGCTTGATTTCGAGAGTGAGCGAAACTAATGAAAAACATTGTTGGGGTAAAACCTAAAGGGAAAGACCTAGCACCAAATCCAATTTGCCATCTGATCTAACTTCTGGAGGCAGTCAAAATGAGTCATTTGAATTCTTCCCTACCTTATTCCTGTGCTGAGATACAGGCTGCTCCAACCTGCTGTAAAATGCTTGATTTCGAGAGTGAGCGAAACTAATGAAAACATTGTTGGGGTAAAACCTAAAGGGAAAGACCTAGCACCAAATCCAATTTGCCATCTGATCTAACTTCTGGAGGCAGTCAAAATGATCCTTAGAATTCTTCCCTACCTTATTCCTGTGCTGAGATACAGGCTGCTCCAACCTGCTGTAAAATGCTTGATTTCGAGAGTGAGCGAAACTAATGAAAACATTGTTGGGGTAAAAACCTAAAGGGAAAGACCTAGCACCAAATCCAATTTGCCATCTGATCTAACTTCTGGAGGCAGTCAAAATGATCCTTAGAATTCTTCCCTACCTTATTCCTGTGCTGAGATACAGGCTGCTCCAACCTGCTGTAAAATGCTTGATTTCGAGAGTGAGCGAAACTAATGAAAACATTGTTGGGGTAAAACCTAAAGGGAAAGACCTAGCACCAAATCCAATTTGCCATCTGATCTAACTTCTGGAGGCAGTCAAAATGATCCTTAGAATTCTTCCCTACCTTATTCCTGTGCTGAGATACAGGCTGCTCCAACCTGCTGTAAAATGCTTGATTTCGAGAGTGAGCGAAAACTAATGAAAACATTGTTGGGGTAAAACCTAAAGGGAAAGACCTAGCACCAAATCCAATTTGCCCATCTGATCTAACTTCTGGAGGCAGTCAAAATGATCCTTAGAATTCTTCCCTACCTTATTCCTGTGCTGAGATACAGGCTGCTCCAACCTGCTGTAAAATGCTTGATTTCGAGAGTGAGCGAAACTAATGAAAACATTGTTGGGGTAAAACCTAAAGGGAAAGACCTAGCACCAAATCCAATTTTGCCATCTGATCTAACTTCTGGAGGCAGTCAAAAATGATCCTTAGAATTCTTCCCTACCTTATTCCTGTGCTGAGATACAGGCTGCTCCAACCTGCTGTAAAATGCTTGATTTCGAGAGTGAGCGAAAACTAATGAAAACATTGTTGGGGGTAAAAACCTAAAGGGAAAGACCTAGCACCAAATCCAATTTGCCATCTGATCTAACTTCTGGAGGCAGTCAAAATGATCCTTAGAATTCTTCCCTACCTTTATTCCTGTGCTGAGATACAGGCTGCTCCAACCTGCTGTAAAATGCTTGATTTCGAGAGTGAGCGAAACTAATGAAAACATTGTTGGGGTAAAACCTAAAGGGAAAGACCTAGCACCAAATCCAATTTGCCATCTGATCTAACTTCTGGAGGCAGTCAAAATGATCCTTAGAATTCTTCCCTACCTTATTCCTGTGCTGAGATACAGGCTGCTCCAACCTGCTGTAAAATGCTTGATTTCGAGAGTGAGCGAAACTAATGAAAACATTGTTGGGGTATAAACCTAAAGGGAAAGACCTAGCACCAAATCCAATTTTGCCATCTGATCTAACTTCTGGAGGCAGTCAAAATGATCCTTAGAATTCTTCCCTACCTTATTCCTGTGCTGAGATACAGGCTGCTCCAACCTGCTGTAAAATGCTTGATTTCGAGAGTGAGCGAAACTAATGAAAACATTGTTGGGGTAAAACCTAAAGGGAAAGACCTAGCACCCAAATCCAATTTGCCATCTGATCTAACTTCTGGAGGCAGTCAAAATGATCCTTAGAATTCTTCCCTACCCTTATTCCTGTGCTGAGATACAGGCTGCTCCAACCTGCTGTAAAATGCCTGATTTCGAGAGTGAGCGAAACTAATGAAAACATTGTTGGGGTAAAACCTAAAGGGAAAGACCTAGCACCAAATCCAATTTGCCATCTGATCTAACTTCTGGAGGCAGTCAAAAATGATCCTTAGAATTCTTCCCTACCTTATTCCTGTGCTGAGATACAGGCTGCTCCAACCTGCTGTAAAATGCTTGATTTCGAGAGTGAGCGAAACTAATGAAAACATTGTTGGGGTAAAACCTAAAGGGAAAGACCTAGCACCAAATCCAATTTGCCATCTGATCTAACTTCTGGAGGCAGTCAAAATGAGTATTTGAATTCTTCCCTACCTTATTCCTGTGCTGAGATACAGGCTGCTCCAACCTGCTGTAAAATGCTTGATTTCGAGAGTGAGCGAAACTAATGAAAACATTGTTGGGGTAAAACCTAAAGGGAAAGACCTAGCACCAAATCCAATTTTGCCATCTGATCTA
This sequence comes from Melanerpes formicivorus, assembly GCF_026170545.1. NCBI lineage: Eukaryota > Metazoa > Chordata > Aves > Piciformes > Picidae > Melanerpes > Melanerpes formicivorus. The sequence continues at coordinate 20,517 of NW_027145242.1, read as the reverse complement.
ACTTCTGGAGGCAGTCAAAATGAGCCTTAGAATTCTTCCCTACCTTATTCCTGTGCTGAGATACAGGCTGCTCCAACCTGCTGTAAAATGCTTGATTTCGAGAGTGAGCGAAACTAATGAAAACATTGTTGGGGGTAAAACCTAAAGGGAAAGACCTAGCACCAAAATCCAATTTGCCATCTGATCTAACTTCTGGAGGCAGTCAAAATGATCCTTAGAATTCTTCCCTACCTTATTCCTGTGCTGAGATACAGGCTGCTCCAACCTGCTGTAAAATGCTTGATTTCGAGAGTGAGCGAAACTAATGAAAACATTGTTGGGGTAAAACCTAAAGGGAAAAGACCTAGCACCAAATCCAATTTGCCATCTGATCTAACTTCTGGAGGCAGTCAAAATGAGTATTTGAATTCTTCCCTACCTTATTCCTGTGCTGAGATACAGGCTGCTCCAACCCTGCTGTAAAAATGCTTGATTTCGAGAGTGAGCGAAACTAATGAAAACATTGTTGGGGTAAAACCTAAAGGGAAAGACCTAGCACCAAATCCAATTTGCCATCTGATCTAACTTCTGGAGGCAGTCAAAATGATCCTTAGAATTCTTCCCTACCTTATTCCTGTGCTGAGATACAGGCTGCTCCAACCTGCTGTAAAATGCTTGATTTCGAGAGTGAGCGAAACTAATGAAAACATTGTTGGGGTAAAACCTAAAGGGAAAGGCCTAGCACCAAAATCCAATTTGCCATCTGATCTAACTTCTGGAGGCAGTCAAAATGATCCTTAGAATTCTTCCCTACCTTATTCCTGTGCTGAGATACAGGCTGCTCCAACCTGCTGTAAAATGCTTGATTTCGAGAGTGAGCGAAACTAATGAAAAACATTGTTGGGGTAAAACCTAAAGGGAAAGACCTAGCACCAAATCCAATTTGCCATCTGATCTAACTTCTGGAGGCAGTCAAAATGATCCTTAGAAATTCTTCCCTACCTTATTCCTGTGCTGAGATACAGGCTGCTCCAACCTGCTGTAAAATGCTTGATTTCGAGAGTGAGCGAAACTAATGAAAAACATTGTTGGGGTAAAACCTAAAGGGGAAAGACCTAGCACCAAATCCAATTTGCCATCTGATCTAACTTCTGGAGGCAGTCAAAATGATCCTTAGAATTCTTCCCTACCTTATTCCTGTGCTGAGATACAGGCTGCTCCAACCTGCTGTAAAATGCTTGATTTCGAGAGTGAGCGAAACTAATGAAAACATTGTTGGGGGTAAAACCTAAAGGGAAAGACCTAGCACCAAATCCAATTTGCCATCTGATCTAACTTCTGGAGGCAGTCAAAATGATCCTTAGAATTCTTCCCTACCTTATTCCTGTGCTGAGATACAGGCTGCTCCAACCTGCTGTAAAAATGCTTGATTTTGAGAGTGAGCGAAACTAATGAAAACATTGTTGGGGTAAAACCTAAAGGGAAAGACCTAGCACCAAATCCAATTTGCCATCTGATCTAACTTCTGGAGGCAGTCAAAATGATCCTTAGAATTCTTCCCTACCTTATTCCTGTGCTGAGATACAGGCTGCTCCAACCTGCTGTAAAATGCTTGATTTCGAGAGTGAGCGAAACTAATGAAAACATTGTTGGGGTAAAACCTAAAGGGAAAGACCTAGCACCAAATCCAATTTGCCATCTGATCTAACTTCTGCAGGCAGTCAAAATGATCCTTAGAATTCTTCCCTACCTTATTCCTGTGCTGAGATACAGGCTGCTCCAACCTGCTGTAAAATGCTTGATTTCGAGAGTGAGCGAAACTAATGAAAACATTGTTGGGGTAAAACCTAAAGGGAAAGACCTAGCACCAAATCCAATTTGCCATCTGATCTAACTTCTGGAGGCAGTCAAAATGATCCTTAGAATTCTTCCCTACCTTATTCCTGTGCTGAGATACAGGCTGCTCCAACCTGCTGTAAAATGCTTGATTTCGAGAGTGAGCGAAACTAATGAAAACATTGTTGGGGTAAAACCTAAAGGGAAAGACCTAGCACCAAATCCAATTTGCCATCTGATCTAACTTCTGGAGGCAGTCAAAATGATCCTTAGAATTCTTCCCTACCTTATTCCTGTGCTGAGATACAGGCTGCTCCAACCTGCTGTAAAATGCTTGATTTCGAGAGTGAGCGAAACTAATGAAAACATTGTTGGGGGTAAAACCTAAAGGGAAAGACCTAGCACCAAATCCAATTTGCCATCTGATCTAACTTCTGGAGGCAGTCAAAATGATCCTTAGAATTCTTCCCTACCTTATTCCTGTGCTGAGATACAGGCTGCTCCAACCTGCTGTAAAATGCTTGATTTCGAGAGTGAGCGAAACTAATGAAAACATTGTTGGGGTAAAACCTAAAGGGAAAGACCTAGCACCAAATCCAATTTGCCATCTGATCTAACTTCTGGAGGCAGTCAAAATGAGTATTTGAATTCTTCCCTACCTTATTCCTGTGCTGAGATACAGGCTGCTCCAACCTGCTGTAAAATGCTTGATTTCGAGAGTGAGCGAAAACTAATGAAAACATTGTTGGGGTAAAACCTAAAGGGAAAGACCTAGCACCAAATCCAATTTGCCATCTGATCTAACTTCTGGAGGCAGTCAAAATGAGTATTTGAATTCTTCCCCTACCTTATTCCTGTGCTGAGATACAGGGCTGCTCCAACCTGCTGTAAAATGCTTGATTTCGAGAGCGAGCGAAACTAATGAAAACATTGTTGGGGGTAAAACCTAAAGGGAAAGACCTAGCACCAAATCCAATTTGCCATCTGATCTAACTTCTGGAGGCAGTCAAAATGATCCTTAGAATTCTTCCCTACCTTATTCCTGTGCTGAGATACAGGCTGCTCCAACCTGCTGTAAAATGCTTGATTTCGAGAGTGAGCAAAACTAATGAAAACATTGTTGGGGTAAAACCTAAAGGGAAAGACCTAGCACCAAATTCCATTGGCCATCTGATCTAACTTCTGGAGGCAGTCAAAATGATCCTTAGAATTCTTCCCTACCTTATTCCTGTGCTGAGATACAGGCTGCTCCAACCTGCTGTAAAAATGCTTGATTTCGAGAGTGAGCAAAACTAATGAAAACATTGTTGGGGTAAAAACCTAAAGGGAAAGACCTAGCACCAAATCCAATTTGCCATCTGATCTAACTTCTGGAGGCAGTCAAAATGATCCTTAGAATTCTTCCCTACCTTATTCCTGTGCTGAGATACAGGCTGCTCCAACCTGCTGTAAAAATGCTTGATTTCGAGAGTGAGCGAAACTAATGAAAACATTGTTGGGGTAAAACCTAAAGGGAAAGACCTAGCACCAAATCCAATTTGCCATCTGATCTAACTTCTGGAGGCAGTCAAAATGATCCTTAGAATTCTTCCCTACCTTATTCCTGTGCTGAGATACAGGCTGCTCCAACCTGCTGTAAAAATGGCCTGATTTCGAGAGTGAGCGAAACTAATGAAAACATTGTTGGGGTAAAAACCTAAAGGGAAAGACCTAGCACCAAATCCAATTTGCCATCTGATCTAACTTCTGGAGGCAGTCAAAATGATCCTTAGAATTCTTCCCTACCTTATTCCTGTGCTGAGATACAGGCTGCTCCAACCTGCTGTAAAATGCTTGATTTCGAGAGTGAGCGAAACTAATGAAAACATTGTTGGGGTAAAACCTAAAGGGAAAGACCTAGCACCAAATCCAATTTGCCATCTGATCTAACTTCTGGAGGCAGTCAAAATGATCCTTAGAATTCTTCCCTACCTTATTCCTGTGCTGAGATACAGGCTGCTCCAACCAGCTGTAAAATGCTTGATTTCGAGAGTGAGCGAAACTAATGAAAACATTGTTGGGGTAAAACCTAAAGGGAAAGACCTAGCACCAAATCCAATTTGCCATCTGATCTAACTTCTGGAGGCAGTCAAAATGATCCTTAGAATTCTTCCCTACCTTATTCCTGTGCTGAGATACAGGCTGCTCCAACCTGCTGTAAAATGCTTGATTTCGAGAGTGAGCAAAACTAATGAAAACATTGTTGGGGTAAAACCTAAAGGGGAAAGACCTAGCACCAAATCCAATTTTGCCATCTGATCTAACTTCTGGAGGCAGTCAAAATGATCCTTAGAATTCTTCCCTACCTTATTCCTGTGCTGAGATACAGGCTGCTCCAACCTGCTGTAAAATGCTTGATTTCGAGAGTGAGCGAAAACTAATGAAAACATTGTTGGGGTAAAACCTAAAGGGAAAGACCTAGCACCAAATCGCAATTTGCCATCTGATCTAACTTCTGGAGGCAGTCAAAATGATCCTTAGAATTCTTCCCTACCTTATTCCTGTGCTGAGATACAGGCTGCTCCAACCTGCTGTAAAATGCTTGATTTCGAGAGTGAGCGAAACTAATGAAAACATTGTTGGGGTAAAACCTAAAGGGAAAGACCTAGCACCAAATCCAATTTGCCATCTGATCTAACTTCTGGAGGCAGTCAAAAATGATCCTTAGAATTCTTCCCTACCTTATTCCTGTGCTGAGATACAGGCTGCTCCAACCTGCTGTAAAATGCTTGATTTCGAGAGTGAGCGAAACTAATGAAAACATTGTTGGGGTAAAACCCTAAAGGGAAAGACCTAGCACCAAATCCAATTTGCCATCTGATCTAACTTCTGGAGGCAGTCAAAATGATCCTTAGAATTCTTCCCTACCTTATTCCTGTGCTGAGATACAGGCTGCTCCAACCTGCTGTAAAATGCTTGATTTCGAGAGTGAGCGAAACTAATGAAAACATTGTTGGGGTAAAACCTAAAGGGAAAGACCTAGCACCAAATCCAATTTGCCATCTGATCTAACTTCTGGAGGCAGTCAAAATGAGTATTTGAATTCTTCCCTACCTTATTCCTGTGCTGAGATACAGGCTGCTCCAACCTGCTGTAAAATGCTTGATTTCGAGAGTGAGCGAAACTAATGAAAACATTGTTGGGGTAAAAACCTAAAGGGAAAGACCTAGCACCAAATCCAATTTGCCATCTGATCTAACTTCTGGAGGCAGTCAAAATGATCCTTAGAATTCTTCCCTACCTTATTCCTGTGCTGAGATACAGGCTGCTCCAACCTGCTGTAAAATGCTTGATTTCGAGAGTGAGCGAAAACTAATGAAAACATTGTTGGGGTAAAAACCTAAAGGGAAAGACCTAGCACCAAATCCAATTTGCCAGCTGATCTAACTTCTGGAGGCAGTCAAAATGATCCTTAGAATTCTTCCCTACCTTATTCCTGTGCTGAGATACAGGCTGCTCCAACCTGCTGTAAAATGCTTGATTTCGAGAGTGAGCGAAAACTAATGAAAAACATTGTTGGCGGTAAAACCTAAAGGGAAAGACCTAGCACCAAATCCAATTTTGCCATCTGATATAACTTCTGCAGGCAGTCAAAATGAGTATTTGAATTCTTCCCTACCTTATTCCTGTGCTGAGATACAGGCTGCTCCAACCTGCTGTAAAATGCTTGATTTCGAGAGTGAGCGGAAACTAATGAAAACATTGTTGGGGTAAAACCTAAAGGGAAAGACCTAGCACCAAATCCAATTTGCCATCTGATCTAACTTCTGGAGGCAGTCAAAATGAGTATTTGAATTCTTCCCTACCTTATTCCTGTGCTGAGATACAGGCTGCTCCAACCTGCTGTAAAATGCTTGATTTCGAGAGTGAGCGAAAACTAATGAAAACATTGTTGGGGTAAAACCTAAAGGGAAAGGACCTAGCACCAAATCCAATTTGCCAGCTGATCTAACTTCTGGAGGCAGTCAAAATGATCCTTAGAATTCTTCCCTACCTTATTCCCTGTGCTGAGATACAGGCTGCTCCAACCTGCTGTAAAATGCTTGATTTCGAGAGTGAGCGAAACTAATGAAAAACATTGTTGGGGTAAAACCTAAAGGGAAAGACCTAGCACCAAATCCAATTTGCCATCTGATCTAACTTCTGGAGGGCAGTCAAAATGAGTATTTGAATTCTTCCCTACCTTATTCCTGTGCTGAGATACAGGCTGCTCCAACCTGCTGTAAAATGCTTGATTTCGAGAGTGAGCGAAACTAATGAAAACATTGTTGGGGTAAAACCTAAAGGGAAAGACCTAGCACCAAATCCAATTTGCCATCTGATCTAACTTCTGGAGGCAGTCAAAATGATCCTTAGAATTCTTCCCTACCTTATTCCTGTGCTGAGATACAGGCTGCTCCAACCTGCTGTAAAATGCTTGATTTCGAGAGTGAGCGAAACTAATGAAAACATTGTTGGGGTAAAAACCTAAAGGGAAAGACCTAGCACCAAATCCAATTTGCCATCTGATCTAACTTCTGGAGGCAGTCAAAATGATCCTTAGAATTCTTCCCTACCTTTATTCCTGTGCTGAGATACAGGCTGCTCCAACCTGCTGTAAAATGCTTGATTTCGAGAGTGAGCGAAACTAATGAAAACATTGTTGGGGTAAAACCTAAAGGGAAAGACCTAGCACCAAATCCAATTTGCCATCTGATCTAACTTCTGGAGGCAGTCAAAATGATCCTTAGAATTCTTCCCTACCTTATTCCTGTGCTGAGATACAGGCTGCTCCAACCTGCTGTAAAAATGCTTGATTTCGAGAGTGAGCGAAACTAATGAAAACATTGTTGGGGTAAAACCTAAAGGGAAAGACCTAGCACCAAATCCAATTTGCCATCTGATCTAACTTCTGGAGGCAGTCAAAATGATCCTTAGAATTCTTCCCTACCTTATTCCTGTGCTGAGATACAGGGCTGCTCCAACCTGCTGTAAAATGCTTGATTTCGAGAGTGAGCGAAACTAATGAAAACATTGTTGGGGTAAAACCTAAAGGGAAAGACCTAGCACCAAATCCAATTTGCCATCTGATCTAACTTCTGGAGGCAGTCAAAATGATCCTTAGAATTCTTCCCTACCTTATTCCTGTGCTGAGATACAGGCTGCTCCAACCTGCTGTAAAATGCTTGATTTCGAGAGTGAGCGAAACTAATGAAAAACATTGTTGGGGTAAAACCTAAAGGGAAAGACCTAGCACCAAATCCAATTTGCCATCTGATCTAACTTCTGGAGGCAGTCAAAATGAGTATTTGAATTCTTCCCTACCTTATTCCTGTGCTGAGATACAGGCTGCTCCAACCTGCTGTAAAATGCTTGATTTCGAGAGTGAGCGAAACTAATGAAAACATTGTGTGGGGTAAAACCTAAAGGGAAAGACCTAGCACCAAATCCAATTTGCCATCTGATCTAACTTCTGGAGGCAGTCCAAAATGATCCTTAGAATTTCTTCCCTACCTTATTCCTGTGCTGAGATACAGGCTGCTCCAACCTGCTGTAAAATGCTTGATTTCGAGAGTGAGCGAAACTAATGAAAACATTGTTGGGGTAAAACCTAAAGGGAAAGACCTAGCACCAAATCCAATTTGCCATCTGATCTAACTTCTGGAGGCAGTCAAAATGAGTATTTGAATTCTTCCCTACCTTATTCCTGTGCTGAGGATACAGGCTGCTCCAACCTGCTGTAAAATGCTTGATTTCGAGAGTGAGCGAAACTAATGAAAACATTGTTGGGGTAAAACCTAAAGGGAAAGACCTAGCAACCAAATCCAATTTGCCATCTGATCTAACTTCTGGAGGCAGTCAAAATGATCCTTAGAATTCTTCCCTACCTTATTCCTGTGCTGAGATACAGGCTGCTCCAACCTGCTGTAAAATGCTTGATTTCGAGAGTGAGCGAAACTAATGAAAACATTGTTGGGGTAAAACCTAAAGGGAAAGACCTAGCACCAAATCCAATTTGCCATCTGATCTAACTTCTGGAGGCAGTCAAAATGATCCTTAGAATTTCTTCCCTACCTTATTCCTGTGCTGAGATACAGGCTGCTCCAACCTGCTGTAAAATGCTTGATTTCGAGAGTGAGCGAAACTAATGAAAACATTGTTGGGGTAAAACCTAAAGGGAAAGGCCTAGCACCAAATCCAATTTGCCATCTGATCTAACTTCTGGAGGCAGTCAAAATGATCCTTAGAATTCTTCCCTACCTTATTCCTGTGCTGAGATACAGGCTGCTCCAACCTGCTGTAAAATGCTTGATTTCGAGAGTGAGCGAAACTAATGAAAACATTGTTGGGGTAAAACCTAAAGGGAAAGACCTAGCACCAAATCCAATTTGCCATCTGATCTAACTTCTGGAGGCAGTCAAAATGATCCTTAGAATTCTTCCCCTACCTTATTCCTGTGCTGAGATACAGGCTGCTCCAACCTGCTGTAAAATGCTTGATTTCGAGAGTGAGCGAAACTAATGAAAACATTGTTGGGGTAAAAACCTAAAGGGAAAGACCTAGCACCAAATCCAATTTGCCATCTGATCTAACTTCTGGAGGCAGTCAAAATGAGTATTTGAATTCTTCCCTACCTTATTCCTGTGCTGAGATACAGGCTGCTCCAACCTGCTGTAAAATGCTTGATTTCGAGAGTGAGCGAAACTAATGAAAACATTGTTGGGGTAAAACCTAAAGGGAAAGACCTAGCACCAAATCCAATTTGCCATCTGATCTAACTTCTGGAGGCAGTCAAAATGATCCCTTAGAATTCTTCCCCTACCTTATTCCTGTGCTGAGATACAGGCTGCTCCAACCTGCTGTAAAATGCTTGATTTCGAGAGTGAGCGAAACTAATGAAAACATTGTTGGGGTAAAACCTAAAGGGAAAGACCTAGCACCAAATCCAATTTGCCATCTGATCTAACTTCTGGAGGCAGTCAAAATGATCCTTAGAATTCTTCCCTACCTTATTCCTGTGCTGAGATACAGGCTGCTCCAACCTGCTGTAAAATGCTTGATTTCGAGAGTGAGCGAAACTAATGAAAACATTGTTGGGGTAAAACCTAAAGGGAAAGGCCTAGCACCAAATCCAATTTGCCATCTGATCTAACTTCTGGAGGCAGTCAAAATGATCCTTAGAATTCTTCCCTACCTTATTTCCTGTGCTGAGATACAGGCTGCTCCAACCTGCTGTAAAATGCTTGATTTCGAGAGTGAGCGAAACTAATGAAAACATTGTTGGGGTAAAACCTAAAGGGAAAGACCTAGCACCAAATCCAATTTGCCATCTGATCTAACTTCTGGAGGGCAGTCAAAATGATCCTTAGAATTCTTCCCTACCTTATTCCTGTGCTGAGATACAGGCTGCTCCAACCTGCTGTAAAATGCTTGATTTCGAGAGTGAGCGAAACTAATGAAAAACATTGTTGGGGTAAAACCTAAAGGGAAAGACCTAGCACCAAATCCAATTTGCCATCTGATCTAACTTCTGGAGGCAGTCAAAATGAGTATTTGAATTCTTCCCTACCTTATTCCTGTGCTGAGATACAGGCTGCTCCAACCTGCTGTAAAATGCTTGATTTCGAGAGTGAGCGAAACTAATGAAAACATTGTTGGGGTAAAACCTAAAGGGAAAGACCTAGCACCAAATCCAATTTGCCATCTGATCTAACTTCTGGAGGCAGTCAAAATGATCCTTAGAATTCTTCCCTACCTTATTCCTGTGCTGAGATACAGGGCTGCTCCCAACCTGCTGTAAAATGCTTGATTTCGAGAGTGAGCGAAACTAATGAAAACATTGTTGGGGTAAAACCTAAAGGGAAAGACCTAGCACCAAATCCAATTTGCCATCTGATCTAACTTCTGGAGGCAGTCAAAATGATCCTTAGAATTCTTCCCTACCTTATTCCTGTGCTGAGATACAGGCTGCTCCAACCTGCTGTAAAATGCTTGATTTCGAGAGTGAGCGAAACTAATGAAAACATTGTTGGGGTAAAACCTAAAGGGAAAGGCCTAGCACCAAATCCCAATTTGCCATCTGATCTAACTTCTGGAGGCAGTCAAAATGATCCTTAGAATTCTTCCCTACCTTATTCCTGTGCTGAGATACCAGGCTGCTCCAACCTGCTGTAAAATGCTTGATTTCGAGAGTGAGCGAAACTAATGAAAACATTGTTGGGGTAAAACCTAAAGGGAAAGACCTAGCACCAAATCCAATTTGCCATCTGATCTAACTTCTGGAGGCAGTCAAAATGATCCTTAGAATTCTTCCCTACCTTATTCCTGTGCTGAGATACAGGCTGCTCCAACCTGCTGTAAAATGCTTGATTTCGAGAGTGAGCGAAACTAATGAAAACATTGTTGGGGTAAAACCTAAAGGGAAAGACCTAGCACCAAATCCAATTTGCCATCTGATCTAACTTCTGGAGGCAGTCAAAAATGATCCTTAGAATTCTTCCCTACCTTATTCCTGTGCTGAGATACAGGCTGCTCCAACCTGCTGTAAAATGCTTGATTTCGAGAGTGAGCGAAACTAATGAAAACATTGTTGGGGTAAAACCTAAAGGGAAAGACCTAGCACCAAATCCAATTTGCCATCTGATCTAACTTCTGGAGGCAGTCAAAATGATCCTTAGAATTCTTCCCTACCTTATTCCTGTGCTGAGATACAGGCTGCTCCAACCTGCTGTAAAATGCTTGATTTCGAGAGTGAGCGAAACTAATGAAAACATTGTTGGGGTAAAACCTAAAGGGAAAGACCTAGCACCAAATCCAATTTGCCATCTGATCTAACTTCTGGAGGCAGTCAAAATGATCCTTAGAATTCTTCCCTACCTTATTCCTGTGCTGAGATACAGGCTGCTCCAACCTGCTGTAAAATGCTTGATTTCGAGAGTGAGCGAAACTAATGAAAAACATTGTTGGGGTAAAACCTAAAGGGATAACCTTTCTGGAGGCAGTCAAAATGATCCTTAGAATTCTTCCCTACCTTATTCCTGTGCTGAGATACAGGCTGCTCCAACCTGCTGTAAAATGCTTGATTTCGAGAGTGAGCGAAACTAATGAAAACATTGTTGGGGTAAAACCTAAAGGGAAAGACCTAGCACCAAATCCAATTTGCCATCTGATCTAACTTCTGGAGGCAGTCAAAATGATCCTTAGAATTCTTCCCTACCTTATTCCTGTGCTGAGATACAGGCTGCTCCAACCTGCTGTAAAATGCTTGATTTCGAGAGTGAGCGAAACTAATGAAAACATTGTTGGGGTAAAACCTAAAGGGAAAGACCTAGCACCAAATCCAATTTGCCATCTGATCTAACTTCTGGAGGCAGTCAAAATGATCCTTAGAATTCTTCCCTACCTTATTCCTGTGCTGAGATACAGGCTGCTCCAACCTGCTGTAAAATGCTTGATTTCGAGAGTGAGCGAACTAATGAAAACATTGTTGGGGTAAAACCTAAAGGGAAAGACCTAGCACCAAATCAATTTGCCATCTGATCTAACTTCTGGAGGCAGTCAAAATGATCCTTAGAATTCTTCCCTACCTTATTCCTGTGCTGAGATACAGGCTGCTCCAACCTGCTGTAAAATGCTTGATTTCGAGAGTGAGCGAAACTAATGAAAACATTGTTGGGGTAAAACCTAAAGGGAAAGACCTAGCACCAATCCAATTTGCCATCTGATCTAACTTCTGGAGGCAGTCAAAATGAGTATTTGAATTCTTCCCTACCTTATTCCTGTGCTGAGATACAGGCTGCTCCAACCTGCTGTAAAATGCTTGATTTCGAGAGTGAGCGAAAACTAATGAAAACATTGTTGGGGTAAAACCTAAAGGGAAAGACCTAGCACCAAATCCAATTTGCCATCTGATCTAACTTCTGGAGGCAGTCAAAATGATCCTTAGAATTCTTCCCTACCTTATTCCTGTGCTGAGATACAGGCTGCTCCAACCTGCTGTAAAATGCTTGATTTCGAGAGTGAGCGAAACTAATGAAAACATTGTTGGGGTAAAACCTAAAGGGAAAGACCTAGCACCAAATCCAATTTGCCATCTGATCTAACTTCTGGAGGCAGTCAAAATGATCCTTAGAATTCTTCCCTACCTTATTCCTGTGCTGAGATACAGGCTGCTCCAACCTGCTGTAAAATGCTTGATTTCGAGAGTGAGCGAAACTAATGAAAACATTGTTGGGGTAAAACCTAAAGGGAAAGACCTAGCACCAAATCCAATTTGCCATCTGATCTAACTTCTGGAGGCAGTCAAAATGATCCTTAGAATTCTTCCCTACCTTATTCCTGTGCTGAGATACAGGCTGCTCCAACCTGCTGTAAAATGCTTGATTTCGAGAGAGAGTGAGCGAAACTAATGAAAACATTGTTGGGGTAAAACCTAAAGGGAAAGACCTAGCACCAAATCCAATTTGCCATCTGATCTAACTTCTGGAGGCAGTCAAAATGATCCTTAGAATTCTTCCCTACCTTATTCCTGTGCTGAGATACAAGCTGCTCCAACCTGCTGTAAAATGCTTGATTTCGAGAGTGAGCGAAACTAATGAAAACATTGTTGGGGTAAAACCTAAAGGGAAAGACCTAGCACCAAATCCAATTTGCCATCTGATCTAACTTCTGGAGGCAGTCAAAATGAGTATTTGAATTCTTCCCTACCTTATTCCTGTGCTGAGATACAGGCTGCTCCAACCTGCTGTAAAATGCTTGATTTCGAGAGTGAGCGAAACTAATGAAAACATTGTTGGGGTAAAACCTAAAGGGAAAGACCTAGCACCAAATCCAATTTGCCATCTGATCTAACTTCTGGAGGCAGTCAAAATGATCCTTAGAATTCTTCCCTACCTTATTCCTGTGCTGAGATACAGGCTGCTCCAACCTGCTGTAAAATGCTTGATTTCGAGAGTGAGCGAAACTAATGAAAACATTGTTGGGGTAAAACCTAAAGGGAAAGACCTAGCACCAAATCCAATTTGCCATCTGATCTAACTTCTGGAGGCAGTCAAAATGATCCTTAGAATTCTTCCCTACCTTATTCCTGTGCTGAGATACAGGCTGCTCCAACCTGCTGTAAAATGCTTGATTTCGAGAGTGAGCGAAACTAATGAAAACATTGTTGGGGTAAAACCTAAAGGGAAAGACCTAGCACCAAATCCAATTTGCCATCTGATCTAACTTCTGGAGGCAGTCAAAATGATCCTTAGAATTCTTCCCTACCTTATTCCTGTGCTGAGATACAGGCTGCTCCAACCTGCTGTAAAATGCTTGATTTCGAGAGTGAGCGAAACTAATGAAAACATTGTTGGGGTAAAACCTAAAGGGAAAGACCTAGCACCAAATCCAATTTGCCATCTGATCTAACTTCTGGAGGCAGTCAAAATGATCCTTAGAATTCTTCCCTACCTTATTCCTGTGCTGAGATACAGGCTGCTCCAACCTGCTGTAAAATGCTTGATTTCGAGAGTGAGCGAAACTAATGAAAACATTGTTGGGGTAAAACCTAAAGGGAAAGACCTAGCACCAAATCCAATTTGCCATCTGATCTAACTTCTGGAGGCAGTCAAAATGATCCTTAGAATTCTTCCCTACCTTATTCCTGTGCTGAGATACAGGCTGCTCCAACCTGCTGTAAAATGCTTGATTTCGAGAGTGAGCGAAACTAATGAAAACATTGTTGGGGGTAAAACCTAAAGGGAAAGACCTAGCACCAAATCCAATTTGCCATCTGATCTAACTTCTGGAAGCAGTCAAAATGATCCTTAGAATTCTTCCCTACCTTATTCCTGTGCTGAGATACAGGCTGCTCCAACCTGCTGTAAAATGCTTGATTTCGAGAGTGAGCGAAACTAATGAAAACATTGTTGGGGGTAAAACCTAAAGGGAAAGACCTAGCACCAAATCCAATTTGCCATCTGATCTAACTTCTGGAGGCAGTCAAAATGATCCTTAGAATTCTTCCCTACCTTATTCCTGTGCTGAGATACAGGCTGCTCCAACCTGCTGTAAAATGCTTGATTTCGAGAGTGAGCGAAACTAATGAAAACATTGTTGGGGTAAAACCTAAAGGGAAAGACCTAGCACCAAATCCAATTTGCCATCTGATCTAACTTCTGGAGGCAGTCAAAATGATCCTTAGAATTCTTCCCTACCTTATTCCTGTGCTGAGATACAGGCTGCTCCAACCTGCTGTAAAATGCTTGATTTCGAGAGTGAGCGAAACTAATGAAAACATTGTTGGGGTAAAACCTAAAGGGAAAGACCTAGCACCAAATCCAATTTGCCATCTGATCTAACTTCTGGAGGCAGTCAAAATGATCCTTAGAATTCTTCCCTACCTTATTCCTGTGCTGAGATACAGGCTGCTCCAACCTGCTGTAAAATGCTTGATTTCGAGAGTGAGCGAAACTAATGAAAACATTGTTGGGGTAAAACCTAAAGGGAAAGACCTAGCACCAAATCCAATTTGCCATCTGATCTAACTTCTGGAGGCAGTCAAAATGATCCTTAGAATTCTTCCCTACCTTATTCCTGTGCTGAGATACAGGCTGCTCCAACCTGCTGTAAAATGCTTGATTTTGAGAGTGAGCGAAACTAATGAAAACATTGTTGGGGTAAAACCTAAAGGGAAAGACCTAGCACCAAATCCAATTTGCCATCTGATCTAACTTCTGGAGGCAGTCAAAATGATCCTTAGAATTCTTCCCTACCTTATTCCTGTGCTGAGATACAAGCTGCTCCAACCTGCTGTAAAATGCTTGATTTCGAGAGTGAGCGAAACTAATGAAAACATTGTTGGGGTAAAACCTAAAGGGAAAGACCTAGCACCAAATCCAATTTGCCATCTGATCTAACTTCTGGAGGCAGTCAAAATGAGTATTTGAATTCTTCCCTACCTTATTCCTGTGCTGAGATACAGGCTGCTCCAACCTGCTGTAAAATGCTTGATTTCGAGAGTGAGCGAAACTAATGAAAACATTGTTGGGGTAAAACCTAAAGGGAAAGACCTAGCACCAAATCCAATTTGCCATCTGATCTAACTTCTGGAGGCAGTCAAAATGATCCTTAGAATTCTTCCCTACCTTATTCCTGTGCTGAGATACAGGCTGCTCCAACCTGCTGTAAAATGCTTGATTTCGAGAGTGAGCGAAACTAATGAAAACATTGTTGGGGTAAAACCTAAAGGGAAAGACCTAGCACCAAATCCAATTTGCCATCTGATCTAACTTCTGGAGGCAGTCAAAATGATCCTTAGAATTCTTCCCTACCTTATTCCTGTGCTGAGATACAGGCTGCTCCAACCTGCTGTAAAATGCTTGATTTCGAGAGTGAGCGAAACTAATGAAAACATTGTTGGGGTAAAACCTAAAGGGAAAGACCTAGCACCAAATCCAATTTGCCATCTGATCTAACTTCTGGAGGCAGTCAAAATGATCCTTAGAATTCTTCCCTACCTTATTCCTGTGCTGAGATACAGGCTGCTCCAACCTGCTGTAAAATGCTTGATTTCGAGAGTGAGCGAAACTAATGAAAACATTGTTGGGGTAAAACCTAAAGGGAAAGACCTAGCACCAAATCCAATTTGCCATCTGATCTAACTTCTGGAGGCAGTCAAAATGATCCTTAGAATTCTTCCCTACCTTATTCCTGTGCTGAGATACAGGCTGCTCCAACCTGCTGTAAAATGCTTGATTTCGAGAGTGAGCGAAACTAATGAAAACATTGTTGGGGTAAAACCTAAAGGGAAAGACCTAGCACCAAATCCAATTTGCCATCTGATCTAACTTCTGGAGGCAGTCAAAATGATCCTTAGAATTCTTCCCTACCTTATTCCTGTGCTGAGATACAGGCTGCTCCAACCTGCTGTAAAATGCTTGATTTCGAGAGTGAGCGAAACTAATGAAAACATTGTTGGGGTAAAACCTAAAGGGAAAGACCTAGCACCAAATCCAATTTGCCATCTGATCTAACTTCTGGAGGCAGTCAAAATGATCCTTAGAATTCTTCCCTACCTTATTCCTGTGCTGAGATACAGGCTGCTCCAACCTGCTGTAAAATGCTTGATTTCGAGAGTGAGCGAAACTAATGAAAACATTGTTGGGGTAAAACCTAAAGGGAAAGACCTAGCACCAAATCCAATTTGCCATCTGATCTAACTTCTGGAAGCAGTCAAAATGATCCTTAGAATTCTTCCCTACCTTATTCCTGTGCTGAGATACAGGCTGCTCCAACCTGCTGTAAAATGCTTGATTTCGAGAGTGAGCGAAACTAATGAAAACATTGTTGGGGTAAAACCTAAAGGGAAAGACCTAGCACCAAATCCAATTTGCCATCTGATCTAACTTCTGGAGGCAGTCAAAATGATCCTTAGAATTCTTCCCTACCTTATTCCTGTGCTGAGATACAGGCTGCTCCAACCTGCTGTAAAATGCTTGATTTCGAGAGTGAGCGAAACTAATGAAAACATTGTTGGGGTAAAACCTAAAGGGAAAGACCTAGCACCAAATCCAATTTGCCAGCTGATCTAACTTCTGGAGGCAGTCAAAATGATCCTTAGAATTCTTCCCTACCTTATTCCTGTGCTGAGATACAGGCTGCTCCAACCTGCTGTAAAATGCTTGATTTCGAGAGTGAGCGAAACTAATGAAAACATTGTTGGGGTAAAACCTAAAGGGAAAGACCTAGCACCAAATCCAATTTGCCATCTGATCTAACTTCTGGAGGCAGTCAAAATGAGTATTTGAATTCTTCCCTACCTTATTCCTGTGCTGAGATACAGGCTGCTCCAACCTGCTGTAAAATGCTTGATTTCGAGAGTGAGCGAAACTAATGAAAACATTGTTGGGGTAAAACCTAAAGGGAAAGACCTAGCACCAAATCCAATTTGCCATCTGATCTAACTTCTGGAGGCAGTCAAAATGAGTATTTGAATTCTTCCCTACCTTATTCCTGTGCTGAGATACAGGCTGCTCCAACCTGCTGTAAAATGCTTGATTTCGAGAGTGAGCGAAACTAATGAAAACATTGTTGGGGTAAAACCTAAAGGGAAAGACCTAGCACCAAATCCAATTTGCCATCTGATCTAACTTCTGGAGGCAGTCAAAATGAGTATTTGAATTCTTCCCTACCTTATTCCTGTGCTGAGATACAGGCTGCTCCAACCTGCTGTAAAATGCTTGATTTCGAGAGTGAGCGAAACTAATGAAAACATTGTTGGGGTAAAACCTAAAGGGAAAGACCTAGCACCAAATCCAATTTGCCATCTGATCTAACTTCTGGAGGCAGTCAAAATGATCCTTAGAATTCTTCCCTACCTTATTCCTGTGCTGAGATACAGGCTGCTCCAACCTGCTGTAAAATGCTTGATTTCGAGAGTGAGCGAAACTAATGAAAACATTGTTGGGGTAAAACCTAAAGGGAAAGACCTAGCACCAAATCCAATTTGCCATCTGATCTAACTTTTGGAGGCAGTCAAAATCAGTATTTGAATTCTTCCCTACCTTATTACTGTGCTGAGATACAGGCTGCTCCAACCTGCTGTAAAATGCTTGATTTCGGAGAGTGAGCGAAACTAATGAAAACATTGTTGGGGTAAAACCTAAAGGGAAAGACCTAGCACCAAATCCAATTTGCCATCTGATCTAACTTCTGGAGGCAGTCAAAATGATCCTTAGAATTCTTCCCTACCTTATTCCTGTGCTGAGATACAGGCTGCTCCAACCTGCTGTAAAATGCTTGATTTCGAGAGTGAGCGAAACTAATGAAAACATTGTTGGGGTAAAACCTAAAGGGAAAGACCTAGCACCAAATCCAATTTGCCATCTGATCTAACTTCTGGAGGCAGTCAAAATGATCCTTAGAATTCTTCCCTACCTTATTCCTGTGCTGAGATACAGGCTGCTCCAACCTGCTGTAAAATGCTTGATTTCGAGAGTGAGCGAAACTAATGAAAACATTGTTGGGGTAAAACCTAAAGGGAAAGACCTAGCACCAAATCCAATTTGCCATCTGATCTAACTTCTGGAGGCAGTCAAAATGATCCTTAGAATTCTTCCCTACCTTATTCCTGTGCTGAGATACAGGCTGCTCCAACCTGCTGTAAAATGCTTGATTTCGAGAGTGAGCGAAACTAATGAAAACATTGTTGGGGTAAAACCTAAAGGGAAAGACCTAGCACCAAATCCAATTTGCCATCTGATCTAACTTCTGGAGGCAGTCAAAATGATCCTTAGAATTCTTCCCTACCTTATTCCTGTGCTGAGATACAGGCTGCTCCAACCTGCTGTAAAATGCTTGATTTCGCGAGTGAGCGAAACTAATGAAAACATTGTTGGGGTAAAACCTAAAGGGAAAGACCTAGCACCAAATCCAATTTGCCATCTGATCTAACTTCTGGAGGCAGTCAAAATGATCCTTAGAATTCTTCCCTACCTTATTCCTGTGCTGAGATACAGGCTGCTCCAACCTGCTGTAAAATGCTTGATTTCGAGAGTGAGCAAAACTAATGAAAACATTGTTGGGGTAAAACCTAAAGGGAAAGACCTAGCACCAAATCCAATTTGCCATCTGATCTAACTTCTGGAGGCAGTCAAAATGAGTATTTGAATTCTTCCCTACCTTATTCCTGTGCTGAGATACAGGGCTGCTCCAACCTGCTGTAAAATGCTTGATTTCGAGAGTGAGCGAAACTAATGAAAACATTGTTGGGGTAAAACCTAAAGGAAAAGACCTAGCACCAAATCCAATTTGCCATCTGATCTAACTTCTGGAGGCAGTCAAAATGATCCTTAGAATTCTTCCCTACCTTATTCCTGTGCTGAGATACAGGCTGCTCCAACCTGCTGTAAAATGCTTGATTTCGAGAGTGAGCGAAACTAATGAAAACATTGTTGGGGTAAAACCTAAAGGGAAAGACCTAGCACCAAATCCAATTTGCCATCTGATCTAACTTCTGGAGGCAGTCAAAATGATCCTTAGAATTCTTCCCTACCTTATTCCTGTGCTGAGATACAGGCTGCTCCAACCTGCTGTAAAATGCTTGATTTCGAGAGTGAGTGAAACTAATGAAAACATTGTTGGGGTAAAACCTAAAGGGAAAGACCTAGCACCAAATCCAATTTGCCATCTGATCTAACTTCTGGAGGCAGTCAAAATGATCCTTAGAATTCTTCCCTACCTTATTCCTGTGCTGAGATACAGGCTGCTCCAACCTGCTGTAAAATGCTTGATTTCGAGAGTGAGCGAAACTAATGAAAACATTGTTGGGGTAAAACCTAAAGGGAAAGACCTAGCACCAAATCCAATTTGCCATCTGATCTAACTTCTGGAGGCAGTCAAAATGATCCTTAGAATTCTTCCCTACCTTATTCCTGTGCTGAGATACAGGCTGCTCCAACCTGCTGTAAAATGCTTGATTTCGAGAGTGAGCGAAACTAATGAAAACATTGTTGGGGTAAAACCTAAAGGGAAAGACCTAGCACCAAATCCAATTTGCCATCTGATCTAACTTCTGGAGGCAGTCAAAATGATCCTTAGAATTCTTCCCTACCTTATTCCTGTGCTGAGATACAGGCTGCTCCAACCTGCTGTAAAATGCTTGATTTCGAGAGTGAGCGAAACTAATGAAAACATTGTTGGGGTAAAACCTAAAGGGAAAGACCTAGCACCAAATCCAATTTGCCATCTGATCTAACTTCTGGAGGCAGTCAAAATGATCCTTAGAATTCTTCCCTACCTTATTCCTGTGCTGAGATACAGGCTGCTCCAACCTGCTGTAAAATGCTTGATTTCGAGAGTGAGCAAAACTAATGAAAACATTGTTGGGGTAAAACCTAAAGGGAAAGACCTTAGCACCAAATCCAATTTGCCATCTGATCTAACTTCTGGAGGCAGTCAAAATGATCCTTAGAATTCTTCCCTACCTTATTCCTGTGCTGAGATACAGGCTGCTCCAACCTGCTGTAAAATGCTTGATTTTGAGAGTGAGCGAAACTAATGAAAACATTGTTGGGGTAAAACCTAAAGGGAAAGACCTAGCACCAAATCCAATTTGCCATCTGATCTAACTTCTGGAGGCAGTCAAAATGATCCTTAGAATTCTTCCCTACCTTATTCCTGTGCTGAGATACAGGCTGCTCCAACCTGCTGTAAAATGCTTGATTTCGAGAGTGAGCGAAACTAATGAAAACATTGTTGGGGTAAAACCTAAAGGGAAAGACCTAGCACCAAATCCAATTTGCCATCTGATCTAACTTCTGGAGGCAGTCAAAATGATCCTTAGAATTCTTCCCTACCTTATTCCTGTGCTGAGATACAGGCTGCTCCAACCTGCTGTAAAATGCTTGATTTCGAGAGTGAGCGAAACTAATGAAAACATTGTTGGGGTAAAACCTAAAGGGAAAGACCTAGCACCAAATCCAATTTGCCATCTGATCTAACTTCTGGAGGCAGTCAAAATGATCCTTAGAATTCTTCCCTACCTTATTCCTGTGCTGAGATACAGGCTGCTCCAACCTGCTGTAAAATGCTTGATTTCGAGAGTGAGCAAAACTAATGAAAACATTGTTGGGGTAAAACCTAAAGGGAAAGACCTAGCACCAAATCCAATTTGCCATCTGATCTAACTTCTGGAGGCAGTCA
>NW_027145241.1:0-25630 GCF_026170545.1 Melanerpes formicivorus | reverse complement strand
GAACTGGCTGGAGGCTGAGCCCAGAGAGTGGTGGTGAATGGTGCCACAGCCAGCTGGCAGCCAGGCACCAGTGGTGTGCCCCAGGGATCAGTGCTGGGCCCCATCCTCTTTAACATCTTCATTGATGATCTGGATGAGGGGATGGAGTTAGTCATCAGCAAATTTGCAGATGACACCAAGTTAGGAGCAGATGTTGGTCAGTTAGAGGGCAGAAGGGCTCTGCAGAGGGACCTTGACCGACTGGACAGATGGGCAGAGGCCAACAGGATGGCATTCAACAAGTCCAAGTGCCAGGGGCTGCACTTTGGCCACAGCAACCCCATGCAGAGCTACAGGCTGGGGTCAGAGTGGCTGAGAGCTGCCAAACAGAGAGGGACCTGGGGGTGCTGATTGACAGCTGCCTAAACATGAGCCAGCAGTGTGCCCAGGTGGCCAAGAAGGCCAATGGCATCCTGGCCTGCATCAGGAACAGTGTGGCCAGCAGGAGCAGGGAAGTCATTGTGCCCTGTGCTCTGCACTGGTTAGGCCACACCTTGAGTCCTGTGTCCAGTTCTGGGCCCCTCAGTTTCAGAAGGACATTGAGAGACTTGAAGGTGTCCAGAGAAGGGCAACAAGGCTGGGGAGAGGCCTTGAGCACAGCCCTGTGAGGAGAGGCTGAGGGAGCTGGGGTTGGTTAGCCTGGAGAAGAGGAGGCTCAGGGGAGACCTCATTGCTCTCTACATCTACCTGAAGGGAGGTTGTAGCCAGGTGGGGGTTGATCTCTTCTCCCAGGCAACCAGCACCAGAACAAGAGGACACAGTCTCAAGCTGTGCCAGGGGAAGTTTAGGCTGGAGGTGAGGAGAAAGTTCTTCACTGAGAGAGTCATTGGTCATTGGGATGTGCTGCCCATGGAGGTGGTGGAGTCCCCATCCCTGGAGGTGTTCCGGAGGGGATTGGATGTGGCACTTGGTGCCATGGTCTAGTCATGAGGTCTGTGGTGACAGGTTGGACTTGATGATCTTTGAGGTCTCCTCCAACCTTGGTGATTCTGTGATTCTGTGTCCCTGGCCATGGCAGGAGGGTTGGAACTGGCTGAGCCTTGAGGTCCCTTCCAACCCTGACAAGTCTATGAACGTTCCAGCATGGATCAAAACTCAGCAGAACACAGAGTTAAGCACTCACCTGCATGCTGCAGGAGGGCTGCTGCTCTTCTGGCAAGCAGAAATCACAGGAGAGAAGCCAGAGGCTCTGTTTATCCCTGGCAGGGCAGACTCAGGACCCTCTCTGCAGAGCTGAGCTCTGGGCAGCCCCTGCAGAACCCACCTGAGCAGCTCCCGCAGAACCCATCTGAGCAGCTCCCGCAGAACCCATCTGAGCAGCCCCTGCAGAACCCATCTGAGCAGCCCCTGCAGAACCCATCTGAGCAGCTCCCGCAGAACCCATCTGAGCAGCTCCCGCAGAACCCATCTGAGCAGCCCCTGCAGAACCCATCTGAGCAGCTCCCGCAGAACCCATCTGAGCAGCTCCCGCAGAACCCATCTGAGCAGCCCCCGCAGAACCCATCTGAGCAGCCCCTGCAGAACCCATCTGAGCAGCCCCCGCAGAACCCATCTGAGCAGCCCCTGCAGAACCCATCTGAGCAGCCCCTGCAGAACCCATCTGAGCAGCTCCCGCAGAACCCATCTGAGCAGCCCCTGCAGAACCCATCTGAGCAGCTCCCGCAGAACCCATCTGAGCAGCCCCTGCAGAACCCATCTGAGCAGCTCCCGCAGAACCCATCTGAGCAGCCCCTGCAGAACCCATCTGAGCAGCCCCTGCAGAACCCATCCGAGCAGCCCCTGCAGAACCCATCCGAGCAGCTCCCGCAGAACCCATCTGAGCAGCCCCCGCAGAACCCATCTGAGCAGCTCCTGCAGAACCCATCCGAGCAGCTCCCGCAGAGCCCATTTGAGCAGCTCCCAGCTGCAGCCTGAGCCCTGCCCCTCATCAGGCATGGGCTGAAAAACACCTGCAGCACAGCCTGGTGAAAGAACCAGCTGGGGAGACTGAGTGGTTGGTGACTGCTCCTGGGAGCAACCTAAGAACACCCCAAAACACCCTGCAGGGACCAAGTGTCGCTGTGGGGGGGACCCAGCTGCTCCGTCCCGAGGGCTGAGGGCACCTCAGCCTTGGTCTGTCAGGGGAACCCCCACAGCTGGGTGCTCATCTGGAGGCCACCACACTGATTGTTTCCCCCCACCTGCCAGGTCAGTGGAGTGTTGCTGGAATGAAGCCAAGGCCAGCTGGGGTTTATTGCATCCATCTCCACAGCAGGAGAGTCCAAAGGATTTTTATTTCTCCCTTCCATTTGCATTTCTTTTTTCCTGTAACTTTTACAGTATTAAAATGATTAACAAACAAACAAACCAAAAAAAAGCATAAAACTGGAAACAAAACCAAGGATTGAGAGAGTGTCTCCCCCCCCCCAGCACTCCTCCCCCCCAGCAGCAGCAGGGGCTGAGCTCGGTGTGGTGGCGCCAAGGCTGGGTCCTGGTCGTGGGACATATTCTGCTCTCCAAAGGGAATCAGCTGCCTTTCCCAGGGAGCAGGAAGGCACTCAAGGCATGGGCTGCTTGGAAGCCTGGCTGGTGGGAATCCTCAAGACAAGGTCCTGGTTCTTCACTGGCTAAGCACTCTCAGATGTCCATGTCAAACTGCTCTTCCTCACCTGTGGAGAGGGAGAGAAGCAGGAGTGAGCCCCTCAAGCATCCCACATCCAATACCAAAGGTTTTAAGTAAGGAACAACCATCCTGTGCTTCATAAAGGGGTTGGTCTCTTCTCTCTAGCAAGCAGCACCAGAACAAGAGGACACAGTCTCAAGCTGTGCCAGGGGAAGTTTAGGCTGGAGGTGAGGAGAAAGTTCTTCCCAGACAGAGTCATTCACCATTGGGATGTGCTGCCCAGGGAGGTGGTGGAGTCCCCATCCCTGGAGGTGTTCCAGAGGGGATTGGATGTGGCACTCGGTGCCATGGTCTGGTCATGAGGTCTGTGGTGAGAGGCTGGACTCGATGATGAACGAGGTCTCTTCCAGCCTTGGTGATACTGTGAAATGTGCCAATTCAGTCCTAACAGCTGGGAAGGAACTACTGACCAGGGCTGGTGGTGATAGGAAGAGAGGGAATGGATTGAAGCTGGGAGAGGGGAGATTGAGACTGCAGATTAGGCAGAAATTCTTTGCAGTGAGGGTGGGGAGACCCTGGCACAGGTTGCCCAGGGAGGCTGTGGCTGCCCCCTCCCTGGAGGTGTTCAGGACCAGGCTGGATGAGGCCTTGAGCAACCTGGGCTGGGGGGAGGTGTCCCTGCCCATGGCAGGGCCTTGCAACTGGATGAGCTTTGGGTCTCTTCCAGCTCAACCCATGCTGTGATTCAGGCACCAAGCTTGATATGAAAACCATCTCCCACAGCAGAGTGTGAGCTCTGTCTGCAAGAGAGGATCTGACAGCCAGGCAGCAGCAGAGGAGATGCCCTGCCAATTATTTCTGCCTCTGGATCTCCTTGTAAAAAGAAGGTAAGGAATGAAGCTGCTGCTGCTCCCCAGCGACACAGAAACCCATTTCACAACTCCATTATCCCTACAGCTGCTGCCACAGCTCACACAGCCTGGAGGGATGCCAGGCTGAGCAGCCAGGAGCTATTCCTGGAAGAGAATTCTTCTCTGGAAGAGCCACAGCCCAGCTGGCATCCAGCAGGCAGCCTGGGCCTCGGTGTGCCAGGGACTCCAGAGCCACCAAAGGTCACAACAGCCTCTAAAAGCCATTAGGCAATGCTGACCCTGCAAAGATTTTGCTTCCAGTGAGCATGGAAGGCAACAACAACAACAAAGCCTCCTGTGGTTCAGACCTGGTTTTGCAGAGAGAAGCTAAAGAACCTCAGGGGGCAGCTCCAGGTTGTTCCAAGCTGTGGTCTCAGAGAACTTCAAAACCCTGTTCCAGAGCAGCTCTTGCTCCTGAGGCCTCAGCAGTGCCTTTAGCTGAGTGCTGAGGTGCAGAAATCTGCCAGTGGGGACTAACTGAGAGCCCTCCTGGGGACTAACCTCTCCCTTGCTCCTCCACACACACTCACAAGCTTCTGCCAAGCCCGTCCAGGCAGCTGGGGATGGAGGAAGAGCAAGGTGTGCAGAGCAGGTGCTGTACCCCAGCCACCCAACCCCCTTCTGCCCCAGCAAGCTCAGTGGCAGGAGGAGGCAGAAGGAATTCACAGCTCGGGATGATACCAAACCCCTCTGAGCTGTCACCTGAGCTCCTTGGGAGATGCAAAGCAGCTGCAGGAGGGCCCAAGGCATGGAGAGGCAGCAGCAGCTGCAGCCAGCACAGCACCACTGCCCCCGGCATGGCACCGCTCCCCTGGCACCGCTGCCCCCGGTGCCACACTGCTGCCCCCAACACCACACCGCTGCCCCCAACGCTGCACCGCTCCCCTGGCACCGCTGCCCCCGGTGCCACACTGCTGCCCCCAACACCACACCGCTGCCCCCAACGCTGCACCGCTGCCCCCCGCACCGCTGCCCCCAACACGGCACCCCGCAACACCACACTGCACCGCTGCCCTGGCACCACTGCCCCCAGCGCTGCACCGCTGTCCCCAACGCCACTGCCCCCGACACCGCACCGCTGCCCTGGCACCGCTGCCCCCGGCACGGCACCACTGCCCCCTGCGCCACACCGCTGGCCTCGGCACCGCTGCCCCCCAACACGGCACCCCCGTAACACCACACCACTGCCCCCGACACCGCACCACTGCCCCCGACATGGCACCACTGCCCTGGCACCGCTGCCCCCCACACAGCACTGCTCCCCTGGCACCGCTGCCCCCGATGCGGCACTGCTCCCCTGGCACCACTGCCCCCGACACTGCACCGCTGCCCCTGACGCGGCACTGCTCCCCTGGCACCGCTGCCCCCGACGCGGCACTGCTCCCCTGGCACCGCTGCCCCTGACACCGCACTGCTGCCCCCAACACGGCACTGCTCCCCTGGCACCGCTGCCCCCGACGCAGCACTGCTCCCCTGGCACCGCTGCCCCCGACGCGGCACTGCTCCCCTGGCACCGCTGCCCCCCGACGCGGCACTGCTCCCCTGGCACCGCTGCCCCTGACACCACACTGCTGCCCCCCAACACGGCACTGCTCCCCTGGCACCGCTGCCCCCGACGCGGCACTGCTCCCCTGGCACCGCTGCCCCCGACGCGGCACTGCTCCCCTGGCACCGCTGCCCCCCACCACCACACCGCTGCCCCCGATGCCGCACCGCTGGTCCAGCAGGCCCTCGCTGAGTGCTGAACTGAAGAGACTCAGTGACTGCACCAGAGCAGACTGGGCTGACAGAAGGCACATTGCTGGGGCCCAAGCCAGGAGCCCAGGCTGTGAGAAGCCAACTGCCCAAAGCAGGCTGAGCCTGGGGAGAGCAGGCCGGGCCTGGGGCTCTCTAGTCTGGAGAAGAGCAGCCTGAGGGAGGATCTGATCAATGCTGATCAATACCTCGAGGGTGGGTGCCAGGAGGATGGGGCCAGGCTGTTGCCAGTGGTGCCCAGTGACAGGACACAGGGTAACAGGCAGAGAGTGGAGCCTCAGAAGTTACCTGAAGATGAGGAGGAGCTTCTTTAAGGTTGCTGGAGCCCTGGGGCAGGCTGCCCAGGGGGGCTGTGGAGTCTCCCGCTCCGGAGAGCTTCCAAACCTGCCTGGATGTGTTCCTGTGTGACCTTCTCCAGGTGACCCTGCCTTGGCAGGGGGGTTGGACTTGATCTCCAGGGATCCCTTGCACTCTGTGTCACCCAGGAACAGGTAGCACACTCTGGCTTTGTTATCAGAGCCCTGAGCAGAGCTCCCGGGGACCTCCTGCCTCCAGCCCAGGACCCGGCAGTGCCCTTCCCGTGGCTTTGAGCAGGCACTCACCTGTGCTCCCTTTCTCCTCACAGCTCTGGATGTGATTGTTCTCCACCTTCAGCTCCTCCCCGCTGGGGCTGGTGACTCCTGGGATGCGGGGCAGGTCGGAGGGAGGGGTCCTGGCCACGGGGGAGTTGCGGCACTCCATCAGGAACTTGCGGTCGTAGATGATCCTGGTGCCTGGGGGCAGACAGCAGCGGCCTCAGGGCTGCCCTCCCCCCACAGCTGCATCTGCACACCAGCACCAGCAGGCCTGTTTGCAGCCACCAACCCCCTGGGTGCCGAGGGGTGGGGCCTCAGGGACCCAAGTGACAGCTGGTGCTGCACAGAGGCAACACAAGTACCACCCCCCCAAACCCCAGCCTGCTGCCCCCCAGGAAGGGCAATAGGTGCAGCCCCTCCTCTGGAGGTCAGGACACACAAAGCAAACAGTAAGTTGAATTTAATTCCCACTGACAGCAGATTGAGACTGGAGAGGAGGAAGAAATTCTTGAGTGAGGCTGGGGAGAGCCTGGCACAGGCTGCCCAGGGAGGCTGGGGCTGCCCCCTGCCTGGAGGTGTCCAAGGCCCAGGCTGGATGAGGCCTTGAGCAGCCTGGGCTGGGGGGAGGTGTCCCTGCCCATGGCAGGGGGCTGGCACTGGCTGAGCTTTGAGGTCTTTTCCAACCCCAAGCATTCTGTGACTCTGCTCTGTGGAGAGGCTTTCCCCAGCTGGCAGAGGCTGGGCACTGCGGGCAGGCACCAGCACAGCCACGTGCAGGGGGCACTGCCACCTTCCCCAAGCCTTGCCTCCAGAGAGCCCTCCAAGCCTGCAGCTTTTAATGGTTAACCAGAGCACAGCCCTCCCAGCCTGCCCTGTGTGCCATGAGGCAGCTCCAGACACCGCAGCAGGGCTGGAGCTGAGCTCTGGGTTCCGAGGCACACCGCAGGGCTGCCTGCCTGCTCCTGCCGAAGGGACTGCCCTGGGCAAAGCTCCAACCCACACACACAGAAGAGCTCTCTCCCAGCTGCCCACAGCCTGGTGGAAAACCATTTTGCCTTTGCCCAAGAGGAGGCTCTGGATCAGGTCCTTACTGCTGCAGCAAGAGGAGAAGGGAACCTCTCCCCCTGCACTCCCTGGACTGAGCAGGACACCAGTGCAGGCCAGGAGCTGCTGCTGCCATCCCCCCTGGCTCATGGGTTGGCAGCAGGGCTGTGGGCTCCCCTCCCTGGGTGTCCTGGTTCAAGAACACTCTGCTAATGAGTTCCCAAAGCACTGGAACCTTCCTCACTGCAGGAGTCTGAGCTGCTCCACCAGCCCCAAGGGGAGCTCCGAGCCCAGGCAGAGCTTTGCTCCAGCAGCTCCCTGCTCTGTGGCTTCTGTGCTGGGTTCCTGGGAGGGTCCCAGAGGTGAGGATGGAGGGAGGGATGGATGAGGCTTCCCAGAACTGCACCTCATGTCCCAAGGATCAGGGCAAGAGCTTCCACACCCTGCTCACGTTCCTGACAGTTCACATGCCCAGAGCTTAGGAAAGCAAACACCCTGCAGCAGCAGCAGCCAGCCTGCCCCAGCTGCCAGCAGGCACAGCCCCAGGCCATACATGGGCTCATTCCCCAAGCTCCCAGCAGCTCTCCTGTCCCAAAGAGGGGTCAGGATGTGTTCAGTAGGGAACTCTACACCCCAGAGGAGCTGCTCTGCTCCCCACAAGCCCTGGTTACACCTTCCACACCCAAGTGCCTCACTGTGCTGCTTGGGGAAGCCTGGATGAGAATCTGGTTCACTTGGAGTCTGGGGTTGAAGTGCTCCCAGCCCAACATCTCCTTCCTTTCCTGCTGCTCTGGCCCTGGCAGAGGGTGGGCACCATGGGCTGCACTGCTCCAGGCCCAGCCCACCCACACTGCCTGAGCCACAGTGCTGGTGGCAGCTCCCCTGCACTGCTCAGGGCAGCTCGTGGTGGACTCCCCAGGTACCGCTGCAGGTGGGCACTGCTCAGAGCTGTCTGCAGGTGCCCCCTGCAAGCTGGTGAGGAGCCAGGGCAGGCACAAAGGGAACACTGAGCACACAGCTGTAAGGTCAGGGAATCTGAGGGCTGTTTATGTTGGAAGAGACCTCTCAGATCAAGTCCAGTCCTTACCCAGCACTGCCAGGGCACCACCAAACCGTGGCCCTCAGCACCACATCCCCACAGCTCTGAAACCCCTCCAGGGCTGGGGACTCCACCACTGCCCTGGGCAGCCTGGGCCGGGCCTGGACAACCCTCAGGAGAAGAAATTGTTCCTCATGTCCAACCTGAACCTCCCCTGGTGCAACTTGAAGCCATTTCCTTCCACCTTGCCACTGTTCCTTGGGAGAAGGACACATCACCTCCTGCCTGCTCCTCTCTGCTCCTTCATGCTGGGGTTTTGTTCATGCCTGCTGTAAGACAAAGCCACTGCCCGTGCTGGCAGAGGACAGGGGACAACTTCCCTTCCAGAAGGGATGACAGAGCCCCCAAGTAGCTGGAAAAGGGAAATGAAGGCCTTTCCTCTGATTGCTGGCACCAGCCCAGGGCCCAGAAAGCTCAGGAAGACTCTGCTGGCTCCACTCAGACCCACCCTGCTACCAGGATCAGAGGGAGGACACTTTGGAGCATCCCCTCTCTGCCACTGCTGGGATCCAGCCTACTTTTGAGGGAGTCACTGCAACACTTCAAGAGTCCAAAGCAGCCTCCCCCAAGAGCTTCACCTCGGTGCTGTGCAGGGCAAGGAAAGCTCAGGGTCTGACCAGGAGCAGCAAAGCCTGAGCAGAGGGCAGGTGGGGAGGGAGCTGCTGCCCAAAGCCTGAGCAGAGGGCAGGTGGGGAGGGAGCTGCTGCCCAAAGCCTGAGCAGAGGGCAGGTGGGGAGGAAGCTGCTGCCCAAAGCCTGAGCAGAGGGAAGGTGGGGAGGAAGCTGCTGCCCAAAGCCTGAGCAGAGGGCAGGTGGGGAGGAAGCTGCTGCCCAAAGCCTGAGCAGAGGGCAGGTGGGGAGGAAGCTGCTGCCCAAAGCCTGAGCAGAGGGCAGGTGGGGAGGAAGCTGCTGCCCAAAGCCTGAGCAGAGGGCAGGTGGGGAGGAAGCTGCTGCTCTACACCTGGCTGCTGACTCCAAAGCCAAGGCTCTCCTGCTCCAGCCCCAGCCCTGGCTGTCAGATGCCTGAGCTCAGCACATCATGGAGCTGCCACCTTCTCAAAAGCCTTCAGTGACTCAAGGTTGCTCTGAAGGTTTCTGGCACTGAGTCCTTTGCCCCCAGTGCTGCCAAAGGGCTGAGTGCAGAGGTCACAGCCCTCAGCTCTCCCCCTGCAGCACTCAGAGGCTTCACACACTGACAGCAGTGCAGGAGGTACATCACAGCCACTACTCCCAGCATTCCAGGTCCATCCCTAAGCCATATCCCACAAAACTCTGTGGATGTGAGGGTTAACAGAGGTCAGCTGAAGGCAGCAGAGCCTAGGAAGCAGAGGCTCTCAAAGCCCAAACTGCTCTGGTCCCAGTGACACTGCAGTGCAGGACTCTGAGGGGCCTGGTGTGAAATGTGTGGATCTCAGGAGAGCTCCTCCAGGGTGTGCAGGAGAAGGAATTCTTTGCAACAGCAACCACAAAGCAGACCAATAACCCAAGGCTGAGCCCTGCCACGTCCTCCAGCAGCTTCCCACCAGCCCTCCCTGTCAGCCCCCGAGCTGAACCCAGCCCTGGCAGCACAGAGCTGTCCTCAAACAGGCTTGGGACAGACCAAAGCCCCAAGGTCAGGAGAGCAGCAGGGGCCCTGCCAGGTGCACACACCCCAACAACAAACACACTCTGCCTTTCCCCTCCAGGCCCTGGACACTGATTAACTCTCCAAAGGGATGAGAATCCTGGCAGGCTCATTATGCTGCTAATTGCTGGCTTCTCAGAGCAGATGAATGTAGCTGAGAAAGTCGTTTCCATTCTCTTATCTTCCCCCAGCCTGATTACTGAAGTGCTGTTTAAGTGCTGCAGTCATTTGCTGCTTTCAGAGAAGCCAGAACATATGGCAGAAAGAACACAACAACTTCAGTTCCCCAAGCAGCTTTGTTGTGCTTCTGCCCAACCACACACACACACAAAACCCCAACCAAGTGAGTCAGCAGCACAGACTTCTCCCTTCCCTCTGCATTTTAACCCTGTGGAGGAAAGAGAGCAGCAGGTTCAAGGGGACAAAACCTTCCCCCCTTCAGTTCCTCCAAGCAGAGTTTTGTCCTTCCTGCTGCTCAGGCTGATCCTTCATGCAGCAGCATGGGGGGGCAGGGAGGGAGGGGGAAGCCTTCATGGTGTGGCCAACCCTCTGAAAGCAGTGAGCAGCAGGAGCACAGGCAGCTGCCCTGGCTGGGCATAGAAGCACAGAACTGTTAGGGTTGGCAGGGACCTCAAAGCTCATCTAGTTCCAACCCCCCTGCCACGGGCACCCTGAGCCGCTGCTCGCTGTTATCACAGCCAGACCAGCAGCCACCCCTCCCCACAGCCAAACTACTCCAGATAAACAGGTGCTGGAGTGAGCAATGTGGACACAAAACCCTTCAGATGGATGAGGCCTGCAGAGAACTTTGCAGGTCGGGTGGCTGCTGGAGCAGGTGGGGAGAGAAGGCACAAGGGGTAGGCAAGATAAACGCCGGGCTCGCAGGCTGGGCACTCGCAGCCTGCCTTTGCTGCCCCCACCCCGAGCAGGCAGCGAGCACAGCCAGCGAGCACAACCAGGCTGCTCTTCGTATTTGAGGAGCAAATCCCTCCAGAATGTTGCTCTTGGCAGTCACACACAGCAGGGCAGCAAACACAGAGGGGCCCGAGCCCACAGACGGCAGGGCAGCAGGGTGCTGCGGCAGCTCAGAGCGAGGTGGGACAAAGAGGAAAGGCCCCAGGTCTGCCGAACCCAAGAGGGGACAGCAAATATTACAGGCTGCAATTAATAAGTAACTCAAATCTCAGGAGGGCTTTGCTCCACACCAGGCTGCCCAGAGCGCAGGCAGCAGCTTTGTCTTCCAGCCCAGGCACCCAGGCAGGTGCTGCTTTGCTGCCCCAACTCCACCCCCCGCAGGAAGGGGAAGACCCCCAGCTCCCTCCTTGTCCCTCAGAACGCAGCAGTGGCCAAACCCCTAAGGAGAAGTCCGGCCCTGCAAAGCCAGGCTGAGGGGAGACCCACCCCGACCAACACATGGAGCTGGCAGGCCACCCGGGTACGCAGTCAGCCCTGGAGGGGGAGCAGCCATGCAGCTGCCGCCCAGACGTGGGGCTCACCCCGTGCACCCCCAGCCAAGGGGAGCGCCCCTCCCTCAGCAAAACCCCAGGCAAAGTGGGAGCCACCCTCACTTACATCTCTAAGTAAGAGCCTCACAAGCCCCCGGGCAAAGCAAGGGCTCCCCTTCAACCCTCCCTGCACACCCTCAGACAGAAGAGGGGCTCCCCCCTTTCCTTAAGCCCCCCTGCTCAAAGCGTGACCCCCCCCGCTCCCAGACCAGGAGCCACCCCCCCGCGCTGCCCAGCCAGCACAGAAGCCTCCCCCGCAGCCCTGCGCCCTGCCCAGCCCCCGAACGAGAGCCCGTCCGGTTCCCACCGCAAAAGCGAGGCCGCTCCCCTCCTCCGAGGGGCTCCCACATCCCCCCGCCACTCCACAATGAGAGGCCCGGTCCCAGCCCGCCGCTCACCGCCCGGAGTGGTCCCGAAGACGGTGCCCCCCGGCGTGGTGCTGTAGTCACCGGGCGGCAGCGGAGCACCGTCGGGCAGGGCGAGACACTTGCCGGGACCCGGGATGTCGCGATTGGGGGTCTGGCCCTGGCAGCAGCGGCCCGACATGGCGCCGGGACCGGGACGCTCTATTACTGCTACTGCTACTCCCGCTGCCGCCGCGGCTGCCGCTGCCGCCCTGCCCGCCCTGCAGCCGCTTCCGGCCCAGGCTCCGCCCCTTCCGCTGCGGGGCGCGACGGGAACCAGCGGGGGCGGGACCGAGGGCGGGGGTCAGCCGTTGGGGGCGGGGTTTAGCCGTCAGGGGGCGGGGTTTGGAGAGAAGGCGGGGCGGGCCCGGCAGCCTCGGGGGGGGGGTCCGGCAGCCTCGGGGGGGGGGGGCCGGCAGCCTCGGGGGGGGGCCGGCAGCCTCGGGGGGGGGGGCCGGCAGCCTCGGGGTGGGGGGCGGCAGCCTCGGGGAGGGGGTCGGCGCCGCTGTCCTGGACTGCCTGCTGTCCCCTGTCCCCCCTTCGCCGTGCACCGAGAGCCATGCAGACACCCCACAGGCTGCACGCTGTCCCCCTGCCTCCCCGCTACCGGGGTCTCGGCCACCCTTGCCTTACCTAGGGGTGTGTCCTCCTCCCCCCCAGCTTAGTGATCCCCGCTTGCCGCTATGAGAGGTCCCGGGTGGTCCCTGTGTGAATCCTGCGGGGACAGATGTCTGCCTGCCTGGGTGGGCGATCCCCATCCCAAATGGCTCGGTCACCTCCGGGGGCGTCTGGAGCAAACGCGGGAGGTGGCAGGGTGTGGGGGGTGTCCAACAGCTCAGGCACAGGTGTCCACCCCCCCCCCGCCCCCCCTATGTGTCTGGTACCCCCGACATGTGTCCGGTACACCCCACGCTGTGCCCCCCCCAGGGGTGTTGGGGGGCACCCCGAGCAGAACTGCTGCACTTGGGCTGCCCAGGCTTCGTGGAAAAAAAATCAAGTGGTTTCTTTTGTTTTAAAACTTTAATAACTAAAACATTTGAAGAGCAGAGGAAATGCGGTGGGAGGGCAGCAGGGTGGGCTGGACCCACTCTGCGGGAGCCCAAGATGGGCAGACGGAAGAGATGGGGTGCCCAGGGGTGAAACCCAGGGACAAACCTCTCAGATCATCCCCTGCCCACAAGTGTGATGAGTTTTGGCAGCTCAGCCCTGGCTGCTGGCTGCAGAGAGAGGGGACACCTGGGCTTGTCTGAAGGGTGGCACTGCCAGGTAGGGGCAGACCCCCCAGCAATGCCAATCTCGCACCAGCCGAGGGTCTCACCCTGCCTTGCCAGCTGCTGTACCGCGGAGAAATGCCTTCAGCTCTTCCTTGCTTCCCCAGCAGTGACCAGGGCTCTGCCGACGCGTGCAGGGATCCTGGGCCGATGCTGACATCTGCTGATGGCAGGGGAGTAGGGAGCTGGTCTGGGTGCCAGCAGTGTCTCAGCAGTCAGGGCTGTGCCAACGATGGTCCTTGCGAAGGGGCTTGGGGTTGCTCTCAAAGGCTCTGCTCCCCAAGACCTCATGGGAATATGGGCAGATTAGGCTGGCCCTGCAAGGACCCTCAGGACCCTGGGCAGATTGTGGTGCCCTCCAAGAACTCCTGGCTCCTCAGGCAGGCTGTGGTGGCAGGCAGGCAGTCCCTGCCCCGTGCCAGCTGCTGGATCGATTAGCTGGCACAGGAAAATAACACATCCGGCCATGCTGGGTGACATCAGCAGTGACCCCAGGGAGGCATCCCGAATAAAAAGGTCCACTGCCATTTCCTCCTCCTCCTCCTCCCAGAGGATGGACCATTATGGGGTCAAGGAGCAGGGCAGGGGTCAGGGTTTGAGGGCACATCCTGGCTGGGGCAGAGCACCTACCGCATCCGGGCATCTGCACTGGGCACCCACGGGTCAGGGTGTGTGCCAGGGCAGGATACAGCAGTAGGCATGCTGGTGGGCAGGGCAGAAACATCAAGCCCTGGTGCTCAGCTGCCCATGCTGCCAGCACCCACTGGTTCATCTCTAGGGCATCTCATCTGCCCTTGCCCTGGGCCGATGGCAGGACTGGGGAGCTCTTTCTCCAGCCATTGTGGCTGGACCTAAACAGCTCTATGCTCCTCATGTGATGGAAGGTTATCACCTTTTTGCCTTCTAGATCAGGGGACCATGCCCCTCTCTTTGCCCACTCCCCTTTGGCAGCCTCTCTGCTGCTGACCTGGTTTCAACCACTGTTAGCTGACCACGTTTTTGTGGAGGGCTTTGCTCCTTAGGCAGCTCCTGAGGGGGAGGGAAAGCAGCCTCCTCAGTCATGGAATACCAAACTTTGCTCTGCACACACAACAAGCAGGGGTTACCATGGGGAACCCCCCACCCCCTTGTCACTGCCCTGCAGCCCTGGCGTGAGAGCAGCCCCCAGGGATGGGCAGCCAGGGGCAGTTCCTGCCCATCCCCAGGCCATCACCGGCCACACTTCCACCAATAGTTACCCGAGCTGCTGATTACTGAAGGCTTTGCTGCAGACAGGAAGAAAATAAAGCAAGGGGAGGATAAACTTCTGCCTGGTGGGCAGCAGGGCTGGGTGCCTTTCATCTTGCCCCATCCATCCTCTCCCAGTCACCATCCCCAGCCCGACGCTGTGCCCCAGCTCTGCCGTGGGGGGGAAGCCCAGCTCCAGCCCCAGCTCCAGCCCCAGCTCCAGCTCCAGCTCCAGCCCCAGCTCCAGCCCCAGCCCCAGCCCCAGCTCCAGCCCCGTGCAGGGGGAGAGGGGTGATGGTGGGTCCCTGGGTGCAGCAACCCCCCGGTGAGGATGTCCCTGTGCTGTGGCATTTCCACCCCACCGTCCGTGTTTACATTCCCCTCCGATGGCCAGCAGAGATAACCAGGAACCCACATCCACACAGCCTGCCCGAGGGCTGCTTGTGCAGATAAAAGTTGCCCCTATAAACAAACCCATCCTGCCCTGCCCGCAGCCCTGCCCACAGCCCTCTGCCAGCAAACTCCTGCAGCATCCTGGTCCCTACTCTCCCTGCCCCCTGGGACAGATGTTCTTAGGACTGGCACTGGCTGGGGGTGCCCAGCAATCCAAAATGCACCCCTGGGTGTTTGGTTCGCTCTCTGGCAGAGGCCAGGACATCTCTGCAGGCTGGCACGGCATGGACACATGCTTGCCGTGCTCAGCTCACGACCACAGTGAGCTCTGCCCCGCTCCGAGGGGCTGCAGGGGCTGGGGCTCTCCAGCTGCTTGCGGAGGGAATCCTGGCAGAAAAGACTGCAGGGGGGAAAAGGGAGCAGGGAGAGCAAACGGCACCGAGTCAGACTCCCGGGAGCTGGGATGGATCTCTGCGTCAGGAGGGAAGCCTTTGCCCGCTGACTGCGGGTTCACAGCCATGCCCTTTGCATGGCACCCGGCATCCCGCTGCCAGGGGTGGGAAGATGCCCTGGAGCTGGACAGCGATCCCTGCGGTACGGATCCGGAGCTCTTCCCGGGGCAGAGCAGGCTGCGAGGCTGGGCAGGCTGTGGAGAGGATGCAGCTCCTGGTACAGCCACCCCGACCGTGGGGGTCCCAGCACGCTCTGCCCCCTCACTGCCCTTCCTCCCGCTTCTGGGAGCCAAAAGCTCCATGTGCCAGTTAGGAAACAAAACATTCCCTGGAGCTCTGCTGACCTCGGAGGGGCTGAGTCCTTCTAGCAGCTTCTGCTGGCAGGGTCCCTGCTCTTACAACACCCTGCCCTGCCCGGGCCAGGCTCTGCTGCCCTTCACAACCCCAACCATGGCAGCAGACACAGCTGGGCTGAAGGTGTGGAGGGTGCTGGAGCTGGCTGGGAGTGAGCCAGGCTGGGAGAGGTGGCTCAGGGCAGTGATGAGGGGCCTGGAGCTGTGGAATCCTGCTTAGCTCCCAGCCTGGGGAGGAGCTTTCACTGCCAGGGCAGAGGGAGCCAGAGACACTCACATCCCCAAGGGTCCCCACCCTGGTGGTCTGGGTGAGGGGACAGGGCACTGGGACAGCTGCTTCTTGCAGCTCAGGGATGTCATCAGCAGGGGGAAAACTTTTCCCCCATTTGCTTCCCTCAAAAAGGAGGTTTCTGAGAAGGGCTGGAGGAGTGCAGGAGTTAAAATGGCATGGGAGCCACCACCATGGGCTGGAAGGGAAGCTTCTGACTCTCCTCCTTGTCCTCCTCCTCTTTCTTCTTGTTCCTTTTCCACCCTACAAAACTCTCAGGCTGGAAGCAAACCCAGCCCAGGGCCAAGCACTGCCCTGGTATGATGGGTGCAGGGTGCCACAGGCTGCCCTGGCAGCAACATGGGAAAGAAAACAGCTTCACGATGGTTTTATTAAAAACAAATCTGAAAACATCGTTGCAGAGGGATCTGGGGGGGCAGGAGGAGGACCTGGGATTGCTTTAGCGTGGCCTTTGGCACTGGCTGGGTTTCAGCAGCTCAATGTCCCTTTCCCTAATTCTCACAACACTGCCACAGCCTCGGGAGGAGCTGCAGCCCCAGGGTGGAGAGAGAGTGGCTGTGCCCAGCCCTGGGGCTGCCTGCTCTGGACAGGATGGGACCCAGCAGTGAGATCCATCCTCCATCTCCTCTCTGGTGAGAAGTGATGCTGCTGGTGCCAGGTAGTGACCCCCATTCACCATGCCAGGGTTCATAGCTTCACAGAATGGGTTGGGTTGGAAGGGACCCCAAAGCTCATCCAGTTCCAACCCCCTGCCATGGGCAAGGACCCCTCCCACCAGCACAGGTTGCTCAAAGCCTCATCCAGCCTGGCCTTGAACACCTGCAGGGAGGTGACATCCACAACCCCCCTGGGCAACCTGTTCCAGTGTCTCCTCACCCTCACTGCAAAGAATTTCTTCCTCACCTTCAGTCTAAACTTCTCCTCGAGCTTCAACCCATTCCCTCCCATCCCATCACGACAACCCCTTGTTTCCCACTCTTCCAGCCCAAAGCCAATTTGAGGTGCTCCATCTGTCCTCCCAAAGCCACCCTGAGGTGTCCCAGGAAAGGGGAAGGGATCCCACTGGTTCACCCTGGACGGCACCTCAGCTCCTTCCACAGCAGCCATGTGTGGGAACAGGCTAATAAACAGGGACTGGAGTGACCTCAGCCCTGCCTGCACCAGCAGCCAGCAGCGGGCTCTGACCTCCTGGGTACCCAGGGTACACTCTGCCTCTTTCATCATTGTTGATGCATTTGCTCCCAGGAGCTTCGCTTGGAAAACAGGATGTGAGCGTGTGAGATGGCTGCTGCCCCTCCCAGACAGCCTGCAGCTCCTTGGGATGCTCTTGAGCTTGCCCTGAGCTGGGCTGGCAGCCCTGCCCTGGGAAGAAGGGCTGAGAGAGCTGGGGCTGTGCAGCCTGGAGAAGAGAAGGCTCAGGGCAGACCTCACTGCCATGGAGCAGCACATCAGGGGTGGCTACCAGCAGGACGGGGACTCCTTTTCACAAGGAGTCCCATGGGAGAGACAAGAGGTGCTGGGGACAAGATACTGCTGGGGAGGTTCCCATTGGGCTCCAGGAGAAAATGTTTCCCCGTGAGCACAGTCAGACACCAGACCCCACAGAGGAAGGGGAGAGCAGGAGCACCCCCAGACCCATGCAGCCCACGGGCAGCTCCTGCCTCCGCACTCTGCTCCTCCTGCTCAGGAGCAGCTTTCTGGTTTGTCAGGAGGTCAAACAGAATCAGTGAGCCTAGAAACAGGAACAGGCAGACAGAGCATCAGCCTCTTGCCATGGGAAAGCCCTCAGCTGCCAACTCTCTGGGACCAGAGACCAGTCCCCTTCACAGAATCCCAGGCTGCCAGCTTGGAAGGGACCCCAGGGATCCTCAGCTCCAACCTTCCTAGGCCACAGCAGAGCTGCAGTGAGCTGGGCCCAGCACCCTGGCAAGCTGAGGCTGCAAAGTGCCCAGAGGAGAGGACTCCACTGCTTCCCTTGGGAGATGATTCCAGTGTCTGACTGTGCTCATGGGGAAACATTTTCTTCTGGAGCCCAGAGTTTATGTTCAGCTTCCTGCAGCCTTCCTGGGACAGGCAGTACCCAGGGGTTAAGGCTCCCTCGCAGCCTGTTTATGTGCTGACGAGGAAACACGATGACAGACAGCCCCAAACAACTTCAAAGCCAGATGGGGCATCTGATATGGAAACTATTCCTGAAGTCTCAGCATGGAGAGCCCCAGATTAAAGGCCTCTGAGGATGTCAGAGGCGGAGCAGGACTCGTGGCCAAGAGCCCAGCGCCTGGCCCCATGCCCACCCCACCCAGCCCTGGGCTCCCTCCCCACACAGCAGGGATTTGGGGTGAAATGATGCTCCTCGAGCAGCTCTTGCTTGGGATGAGGGTAGAGCATCACAGGGTCCTCACCAACCTCCTGTGCTGTCCCCAGGTGTCCTCCATGGCATTGGGTGGAGGCAGGGCCTTCCCTGCAGCCTGGACAGCCTCATCTCACCCCTTGGCAATGCCAGCCCAGCAAGAGGGGCTAGTGTCGAACTGGGATGCATCCATCTCCACCCAGGAGGCATTTAGGGATTAGGGAGGGAGGGATAAAAGAGGCTGGGGAGATGCTGGTGCCTGTGGCTCTCCTGGGCTGTGCTGGTGAACCCCTCCAGCTGCCCTTGCCCTTTGCTCTGGGCTGGGGACTTGTGCCAGCACAGCCCTGCCTCTGAATTCCATGGACAGGCAACACTTTGCAACACCAGCCTGGCCCAAGAGGGGCTCTGGCACCATCTCTTACTGGTGCAAAGCTGAACTGGTGTCTCTGGGTGCAGCAGTGCCTGCTCCCTGCACCCATGGCCAGGGAAGGGCTGGGGACGGACAGGAGAAGCCCCTCCAGTGCTCTGTGGGGAGAGTTTTGGCGCAATGCTTTGCTGCCCCAGGGTTTGCTTTCTGCCCAGAAGCTGAGGAACCTGAACCAGAGGGGAGAGCAGGGAGGCCCCAGGCAGAGGGGGATGCTCCTGGCCCTGCTGGTGGGTGCCTGCAGCAGGGATGGCAGCAAGCAGCACTCCTGCCCCCGCTGGTTTTTATCACTTGTTCTGTCACACAAACATTTTGCCAGGGCTGAGGGCAAGAGTTCCAAGCTATAAAAAGCTTTTGTTTTATGCTAGTGTGGCATCAGCTTGGCTCAGCCTTGGCAGAGCCTGAATGTTCTGTGTTTAATGATGCTGGGAGGCAAAGCTGGCTCTTGCCCGTTGCTGCCCAGTCTCTCCTCTCACTGAGCTCTGCCCCTGCTCGGTGCCTGCCTGCCCTCTTGGGGGCCAGCCAGCGTCGGTGAGCTCAGGGATGCAATTAGGAACTGAACAGAGGATTAAAACTGTTTAATACCTGAGGTGGCAAGTCATGGGAGCTTGGGCAGGGCTCTGAGAGCTGCTGCCCTCCTCCCTGCCAGCTTCCTGCACACAGGCTCGTGGACTACTTGCCCAGGCTGGAGCTGTCTCTTGGGCAGACAGAAGTGAGATCTTGTGCTCCCTTCCTCCGTGCTGTCCTGGTCTGCCTCTTCACAGGCTGGGTTTGGACAAGGTCTGGCTCTCCTGTTTGCAGGTGAGAAGCTCAGCACCACAGCTCTGGCTCATCCTGACAGCATGACCCTCACTGTCACATCAGCCCTTGGGGTGCATTGCCCTTCCCTTCAGCAGGCTGGAGCCAGACCTAGTGTCTGCCAAGCTCCTGCAGCCATCACAAGCTCTCCTCTATCTGTATAATGCCAGGTGCTGATTTCCCTGCTCTGCACAGCTCAGTGAAGGGATTAATAGGACTGGAACTGTACCTGTGAACCTGAAACACTTCCTTGGGGCTGTTGTGTGCCTGCAGCCTGCTTGGGGCAGATAAGGCTCTGGGACTGGGATTAAGCAGTGCAGGGATTTACATCCACGTAAGCAGGAGTTGCCAGCATGTGAAAACTGTGTTTAAGATCAGGAAGGTGATTTACATCTCCCTCAGGCTCAGGATGCCAGCAGAAGGTTGCCCTGGCGCTGCGTGGGGAACTGTGCTGGTCACTGGCTGGAGAAGGTGAGGTGTCCAGAGGTGTCCAGCGGTCTCTGAGTGACCCCTAGAAGCTGTGGCTCCGTGGGCTGGTGCATGCTGGAGGTACCTGTGCAGCCACACTGGAAGGATGACAACTGCCCTGGGCATGCCTCCTGGGTGCCATGCCAGGGGCAGGACACAGCGCCCTGGAAACAGCAAATCCAGGGCTTGGTCTGAGCCAGCAGCGAATGCCAGAGCTGGGAGCTACAAGGGGTTGCATCAAGCCCTCCTCTGACTGCTTTGAACAACCAAAACACTCTTGTGAGGCTCAGGCTTGTGAGAAATGGGGCTGTGCTTTGCCTGCTCATGAATGGGATGGAATGCCAGCAGGACCATTTTTCATGTGTGTATTTTCTGGGTATTTTTTCGCCCCCTCTTTGTCAACATTCCCCCATTTGGCTGCAACTGTCAGCATGCCATATTTGGAGAGGGCCCCTCTCAGAACTTCCAGGATTTGTATAAATAGCTGATAGTGAAAAAATTAACCCACTTTGGAGACTGCCCAGGGGCCCTCAGGAGTGGAGCTGGGCTTAGTGATGGAGCCAAGCCTGCTGGGGCAGCCCAGTGCCTTCCAGGACAGAAAGCTGGCTCCCCCGTTGCAATGTGTGGAGAAGGGAGCGTGGGTGGGGGTCTCCAGAACACCAGCACCCACCCAAATGCAGGAGGGGAGCAGCAAAGGTCTGATCCTTCTCCTCCATCAGTGGGAAAGGAGGTTTGGGTAGTAAAGATGGGAGTGACTGAGGGACACGCTGGGTGCCGGCCTTTGGAGTGGAGATGGCACTGCCATGGTGCCACTATGCCTCCTCTCTGCTCCTGTGGGGGGACAGGGGTGGTGTTGTCCTCATCAGAGACAACCCAGGGAGAGCCTGAGCACGGTGAGGGGGGTATGGAGAGAAGCACGTATTGAGTGGCACATAGTGAGGTCCTGGAGTGCACTGGGAAGGGTTCAGAGCAAGGGTAGGATGTTGATGGGCATGGAGAAGGACCAGAGCAGATGGTGAGGGGTGCAAAATGAGGGGTGAAGGGTGAGAGGAGCACAAAGAAGGACCAGAGTGCATGGTGAGGTATTGGTGTGTGCATGGCATGGTGCAGGGAGAGCAAAGACAGATGGCACAAGACCAGGGTGCAGGGCAAGGGGCTGGAGGGCACTGGGAGAGGCTGGAGGGCATGGAGGGTGGCACAGTGAGAGGGGCAGAAGAACACAGGAAGGGGCACAGTGAGAGGGGCTGCAGAGCACAGAGAGGAGATGGAGCACAGGGAGAGGGGCTGGAGGGCATGGAGAGGGGCTGGAGGGCACAGAGAGGGCTCACGGAGAGGAGCAGGGGGCCGGGGAAAGCACAAGGAGAGGGGCTGACTGCACCGCGGGGATGCCGCAGGGAAGCAGAGCTTCCCGGGGGTTGGAAAAGGCGGTGCCGCAGCCCACTCCCCTTTCATTGATCTCCGGAACGAGACAGCCCGTGGCCACCCCCCGCCTCTCCCCCGAGCCTTTAAAGGCTCCTCCTCCTCCCCGAGCGGCCCCGGGAGCGCGGCGGAGGGAGCGCGGCCCCGCTGCAGCCCCGCCGGTGCCCCCCGAGGGCTGCTCCGGGCTGCGGCGGGCAGCGGGGCGGGCACGTCGGGGCTGCGGGACCGAGACACTCACCCCGAGCCCGGCGGAGATGAGTCCCCTGCCCCTGTCCCACGGCAACGGCAGCGCCTGGGGGGTAGCCGCGCTGGACACCAACTGCAGCGGTGCCAGCAGCCTGAGCCGGCAGTGGGTGGTGGGGGCTGCCCTGAGCCTCACCGTGCTGGTCATCGTGGCCGGCAACCTGCTGGTGATCGTGGCCATCGCCAGGACGCCGAGGCTGCAGACCATGACCAACGTCTTCATCACCTCTCTGGCTTGTGCCGACCTCATCATGGGTTTGCTGGTGGTGCCCCCCGGGGCCATCATCCTGCTGAGCGGGCACTGGCCCTACGGCACGGTGGTGTGCGAGCTGTGGACCTCGCTGGACGTGCTGTGTGTCACGGCCAGCATCGAGACCCTCTGCGCCATCGCCGTGGATCGCTACCTCGCCATCACCTCCCCCCTGCAGTACGAGGCGCTGGTGACCAAGGGCCGGGCACGGGCCGCGGTGTGCCTCGTCTGGGCCATCTCTGCCTTCATCTCCTTCCTCCCCATCATGAACCACTGGTGGCGGGACGGGGCGGACGAGCAGGCGGTGCGCTGCTACGACGACCCCCGCTGCTGTGACTTCGTCACCAACATGACCTACGCCATCATCTCCTCCACCATCTCCTTCTACGTGCCGCTGCTCGTCATGATCTTCGTCTACGTCCGCGTCTTTGCCGTGGCCACGCGGCACGTCCAGCTCATCGGCAAGGACAAGGTGAGGTTCCTGCAGGAGCCCCCCAGCCCCAGCTCCCCGAGCGGCCGGCGGAGACGTCCCTCCCGCCTGCTGGCCATCAAGGAGCACAAGGCACTCAAGACCCTGGGCATCATCATGGGCACCTTCACGCTCTGCTGGCTGCCCTTCTTTGTGGCCAACATCATCAAGGTGTTCTGCCGGCCGCTGGTGTCGGATCAGCTCTTCCTCTTCCTCAACTGGCTGGGCTACGTCAACTCAGCCTTCAACCCCATCATCTACTGCCGCAGCCCCGACTTCAGGAGTGCCTTCCGTAAGCTGCTGTGCCGCCCGCGCCGCGCTGGCCGCCGCCTCCACGCCGTGTCCCGGGACCTGCAGCGCTGCCCCTGTGCTTTCAGCCCGGGAAGGGGGCCCTCCGAGGACAGCAAAGCCCCCGGGCGCCCCGAGGAGGTCGGCGAGGCTCGGGACAGCGGCAGCAGCAGCCAGTGCAGCAGCCGGACGGGGGAGAACAGCCTGACCCAGGGCAGTGGCTACCGGCAGCGGCCCCTGGGCGAGTCCCAGCTGCAGGGCACTCAAACCACGCTGTGCTTGCAGCTTGACCAGTAGGTACCCGCAGGTGCTTGCTCAGGGGAGGTTTGGGGGAAACAGCCCTTTGGGGTGCCACCAAGAGGGGGCTGGGTGGGGGGACGTGGTCTGACAGCATTGCATGGAGCTGGGGCGCAGGCAGACCCCAGAACTGGAAGACTCTGGGGCGTGGGGGAGAGGTGATGAGGTGAGGAGTTGGGGAACTGCTGCCCTCTGCCTTTAGATTCCCCTAAAACTTTGGCCCTTCCACTGGGCTGCAAAACTGGGGTCCCAGCCCAGCCCAGTGCCATGCTGTCCCTTCCTGGGGAAGATCCCAGCCTGCCAGGATACGATCTGCTCTTCTTTGGTCAAGAAAATGCTGGTAGTGAACAGGGAAGCTGTAGCTCTGCCCTGCCAGCCCACTGCCCCTGTCTGTGGGTTCTCACCTCCTTCTGCAAAAGTTAGGGTGAGTTCTACCCCCCCGAGATTTGTATTAGTATGATTAAGACTTGAATGATTCTGATTACTGTGGATATCGATGCCCAAAGGCAGGAGAGGTTCCTGCCAGCACACACAGGCAGAGCAGCTGTGGGCAAAGAGGTGCAGAAAGAGGTGCCAGAAAGCATCCCCTGGAGCTGGGTGTTCTGAGGAAGGATCCTCAGTGTGGGATGGTGAATTGTGGGGGGTGGTGAAACCATGGGGGAGATCCTGGCTCCTCACTCACTCTGCTCTCCTGTTGAAGGTTTGCTGGCAGAGAGACACCACTGGGTCCTTCCGTCTGACTGGGAGCAGCTGAGAGCCGGGAAGAGAGTGAGTATGGGGTGAGGGCAGAGTCTCCTCCGCCTGCTTTGGCTGCTGCCTCCCCTGGTGCCTTTGGCCAGCCCATGGGCAGCTGCCTGCTTTCGGGGGGCACGTCAGCCTGGCGTCAGCCTGGCCTTCTGCCCACGCCTCCCCGGGATGCCATGACCCCGCTGGCTGACAGGCTGCTGCACCTCCGGACCTTATGCGTAGTGCTTTCTACCCTGCTCTGGTTCTGCGTCCCCCTCCATGCCTGCTGCTCCCGTGTCTTCCAGGGTGGTGGCTTCGGGTCCCCGTCCCCTGGGATATGCAGCTGTGAGGGTTGAGCCTGCTGGGTGATGTTGTGCCACCTCCCACCCTCTTCCTGCAGGGCCAGGCGTTGTAAAGGGGACAAAGGAGCAGCGCTGGGGGGTGACGGCGCCGGCAGGACCCTCCGGTGCTTGCACCACCCTGCAGAAGAGAAGGACTGTCCCTCGGGAGCTCTCGTGGTCACAGAAGAGCCCCTGGAGCCGGCTCCTCCATGCTGTTGGGGCTGGAGAGCTGGAAGCAGCTGGGAACAAGCTCTTGAGCCATTCTCCAAGAGCTCAGCTTCGGGCGTGCCCCTGTGGATGAGGGACAAGATCCCGCCCAGAGGTGCTTCCCGGCGTGGCTGGCAGCAGGACGCGGTGGCTCAGCTCTCTTGAAGGACGAAGAACTCTGTCGTGCTGGGCTTGGGCAGGTTTTGGGCAGCCCATCAGGAAGGGGAGAACTTTTCTGCAGATATGAACCCTTTCCAGCATCTCCACTCCATCCCGACTGCAGTCTCAGGGCTGGGATTGGTCCCGGGAGCTGCAGCGATATCTTTGGCGAAGGGAAGGCAAAGGGGAAAGGCGAGCTCTGAACATGGGGTGGGAAGTGAATTCTGCTCCCGTTAAAGCTTCTCCTGTTTCTCCCTCTCCACTCGGGGCAGATGTTTGTGCTTCTGTGCTGTTTGTGGTAGCTGAAGCTGGAGGAACAGCAGTGTGG
Source organism: Melanerpes formicivorus (assembly GCF_026170545.1). NCBI lineage: Eukaryota > Metazoa > Chordata > Aves > Piciformes > Picidae > Melanerpes > Melanerpes formicivorus. Next base: position 1,321 of record NW_027145241.1, on the reverse strand, counting down.
CCAGGCAGGGAGGAGGGAGGTTTTTCATCCCGAGTTCCCTGCCCTCTGGTCTGGGTACGTGGGGCAGAGGGGCAAGGCAGGGAGGTCAAGCTTTTGTTTTCAACCTCTTTCTGCTGGTGGGAGGTGTTGGCAGTGTGAGTCCAGCTCCTCTGTGCCCACTCCAGTGTGAGCAGAGCTCAGGGCTGTGACCTTCACCATGCTGTGATTTGGGGATGCCCTTGGGTGTAAGTATGTCATGGTGACTGTCAAGTTTTTGTCCTGTCTCCCCCACTCCCCGTGTGAAATAAACCTTGGAGTACCACAGTGCCTTCCAGTCTGTGCCAAGCAGAGGGAGGCCTCTCCCATCTGCCCTGCCCAAGGGGCTGCCCAAGGCTTGGGGGTGCATGCAGCCCTTTCCCTGGGGCTGTGGCTGGCAGATCCATGCTGAGCAGGCAGGCAAGGGGAAGCCAGGCTCTGGGTATGCCACAGTGCCACCCCCTTACCCTGCCGCATCTCCCTGAGCCCTGTAGCCCCCTGCCCCGCAGGGGTTTGCCAGCCTGGGGTGCACTAAAATAGGGCCCCTGGCATCCCACCAGAACTCAGGAGGTTTCACCAGGGTGGATATTGGCTTGGGAGAGGCAGGGAGCCTCACACACCTGCATGTGTCACACACCTGCATGTGCGTGTCACATCGGTGGGTGTCCCCCCACCACACACCTGCACACACCTGCATGTGACCTGTGCATGTCACATACCTGCATGTGCATGTCACACCTGGGCATGTTCCCCTGCCACACACCTGCACACACCTGCACACACCTGTACATGCCACACACCTGCATGTGACCTGTGCATGTCACAAACCTGCATGTGCATGTCACAAGCCTGCATGTGCATGTCACACCTGGGCGTGTCTCCCTGCCACACACCTGTACACGTCACACACCTGCACACACCTGCACACATCACACCTGTACACATCTGTCCCCACCTGCACACGTCACACACCTGCACACGTCACACACCTGTACACGTCACACCTGCACACATCTGTCCCCACCTTCACACACCTGTACACGTCACACACCGTCACACACCTGCACACGTCACACACCTGCACACATCTGTCCCCACCTTCACACACCTGCACACGTCACACACCTGCACACATCTGTCCCCACCTTCACACACCTGTACACGTCACACCTGTACACATCTGTCCCCACCTGCACACGTCACACACCTGCACACGTCACACACCTGTACACGTCACACCTGCACACATCTGTCCCCACCTTCACACACCTGTACACGTCACACACCGTCACACACCTGCACACGT
>NW_027145240.1:0-25632 GCF_026170545.1 Melanerpes formicivorus | reverse complement strand
ACCAAACATGATTTAGGATATAATATTGTTTAAAGCTTCTATTATGTTTGTTCTTGAACTTGGCCACTAAGAATTTTTTGACCCATAAAAGAGGATAGCAGGTTGATCTAGGAAACAAGTGAGAAGAGTACGGGACTAGAGTGAGACAAAGGCATCAAGTACCTTTGTCGCTCTAGCTTCTAAGGCTACAGTGACGCTGATAAGTAAACCAGGTTTAAGTCTTATTTTGATTAGTGCATGGTTGTTAGCAGGGTCCTTGGCACACCATTGCATCTGTCTGACTTTCTCCTAGAAAATGTCTAGGTGTGGTTTGGTAATAGCATTTGCTGAAGAGTGATCTTGTCCTTTGGTGACAGTGGAATAAAACATGGAGGGTGGTGTATGTGGTCCCTGCCACAGCATTGGGTGTTGGAGCCAGAGAATGGTCCATAGCCTGTTTTATCTCTACTAGCACACACATATACACATATATATATATACACACACACATATATATGTAGCTTGAGAGAGAAGATCCTTCCCCACACTCTGTCATTCCTATCCTTATACTGAATTCAAAGAGCAAAGATCCCTGGTGATTTCAACATGCCTAAGAGAACAGCTCCTAAGTTTGTGCACTAGAAGGCCTGGCACCCTAAGCCTGTACCAAACTTACATATGAACCTTCAGCCAGTCACTTGTCAGGCCTGTGCCTTTTTTTCTTCCCATCTGTGTAACGATAGCAACTTCCTACAGAAAAGCATTTGGTCATAAGCTGGTTGCAAATGCTCCAAGGTTTGCTGGCTGCTTTGACTCTGAGTTGCCAGTGATATGAAAGGCTGTATAAAAGAACAAAACAAAATGCTATTGATGAGGAAGAACTCTTCACATTCTGGGCAGCTTGGCCATCAACAAGCATCACAAGAACAGGGTGCTGAAGCAAGAGGCTGTGCTGACACTTGGATTGCTTGTCACACACCCCTGTTAGGGGAGGGAAGTGCTGCTGCAGCAGCCTGGGAAGCCATCCAGTGGAACAACTATCTGTGTGAATGCATCCCTGGGAATGCTTGCTGCCTGTGTCTGTTCCTCCTCCCCTGCTGCTGCTGCTGCTGCGCAGGATTTTGCAGATGTTCCTCCTAGAGAAGGCAGCTGCAGCTCTCAGCCTCCTGGTTTCCATCTTCCCGGTGGTCTGGCTCCACCCAGCTATGAAGGAGCTGCTGATAGTTTCTCCCTTCCCTAGCTCATCCCTTCGCAAGGACCAAGCAGCAGTAGTCAGAGGACAAGGGATTATTCTGTGCTTTTTTCTCCCCTTCCTCATGTTTCCTGGATGTGTAGCCATACCCTTCCCTGTTTTCCTCCCCAGTGTTTCTGATCCCATTTCTTAAACAGGGTGTAAACAACCAAGAGAAAATTCGGGTGTGCAGATAATCCGTATTTACAGTCGGATATGGTCTTACAGTTTACATAGCAGCCTGGGATGTAAATAAGTGGTGTTTTCCTCCTTGCTTAAGAAAAATGGCCTTGCAGAATGTAAAGTGAAGGGAAGGTTTACATTGGGTTTTATTCTCATGCTTTTGTTACGATTTCCCTTTTTTTTCTTTCTTGCAAGGAGGTTTGGATCGCTCCGTTCCCCACGCGAGGACAGTGTGGCTGTGTGCTAGCATGCACTTCATCTTGAAAACACATTTCATCTGTTTACAAGTTTCATTTTAAGGGCAAAACCCTAAGGCAAGAAAATGCGTCATCTCAGGACTGCTGTGACCCTAGGGTATGTCCACGCCGCAGTTGGGAAATGCGATGACTGCATGTCTCGGCCTACTCAAAAGTTTTTTTTATACACTTAGCTCAAATACACCAGTGTCTGAAGTGAACTGAGGAAAAAGCAGTTACTTGCAGAACTTTGCTGGGTCTGCTGGCAGCAGTCCTCACAAAGGTAACACGGATTTTTTTCCCTCTGTCCCGCCCAGAGCATAACTCTAAGGTCGGACTTATGACATCTTCTCAGGGTTGCAGAAGCTCACCAAGCCATAGCACATCAGCAGCTTTTGCAGCACTAGAGACAAAAAAAGTAGTTTCTTGTTTTGGTTGTGCCACTTCCCATTGATACAGCATGCCGGGCTGAAGGACGTGAAGCAGTCCGTGACTGAATAGTGAGCCCAAAGCTGTATTTACACTGGGGGTCTGCATTTGGCAGCAGCTTTAATACCAGAATAGTCAGCCTTGCATGGCTGGCAATGAGCAAGGACAATTCAAATCACTGGTTTGGGGAGAAATTCTGTATGGAGGTTTCTCTGGGTGTATGTATATATGGAAATTACAGAATGTAATTGTGTTTGCTGCCACACATTTCAGTTTAATTGAAATCCAATTTCATTTCAATGTAATTAAAATTTCTTTTGAAAACTTGGCTGCTGTGGAAGACTAAATGTAATAATCTACATTCAGATACCCAGACAGAAATTAGAAATACTCTGGAATTTTACCAGATTATACCCTCCCCTTGTACACTAGATATATGCAAGCTTTGTTCTCTTTTAGACAGCTTACTTGCAATTTGCTGACATCTTCTGCATATGTCTGTTTATTTTTTTAACTGAAAATAATAATCAATGGCAATGACAACTTAATTTTGGGAAAGATTACCTTCTGAAAAATAGGTATGATTCACTTACAAGGAAGCACATTTTTCCAGGCAAGCACAACTGTGAGATTACCAACGAAAATGCTTCAAACCAACCTGTGCCTCTGATCCTGTCATTATGTCTGGGATTCAAACCAGCTTCCCTACAGAAGAAACCACGCAGATTTTCTATGTCTGTTCATTTCTGAGGTGAGCTGGGTATTTTGACCTCAGAGGTCCTTTAAGTTATCTAGCATGTATCCTTCTTGTGCATCTTGCTTCTTGGGGGCACAACCATCACTGTGGCCTCACTGTGGCCAGGACTGTGAGGCATTATGCAAGTGTCTGCAAAGTGGCTTTCCTGCTGTGCTGATGTTTCAAGCTGGCAAATTTCCATCCTAGAGAAAGGATAAGATAAGCCTAAAATGTATTTTCTGTAAGGGATGGAAAAATGCTTGCCCCTGAAGACCTTATGGACTGTAAAAAACTGCTGCTGAGCAGTACAACATGGGCACCAAACCCAGAAGCCAGAGCATGGAGTGAAGCTCTGCAAGTAAAATGTAGTTTTAGTCTCTCTCTGAACTGGATAACAGTAGTAGGGTGGAACTGGATTTCCTTCCAGAAAAGAAAAAGAATAATAGTACTAAAATCAGCTGAGACTAAACTATTTTTAGAGAGTTTTTATCTTAAAGCACATACTCCATAAGCAGGTTTTCTGTGAACTTGTACCCTGTGTCTGATGCAGCATATGAAGATTTATCTACAGCTAGCATTCTGCTCTATAAGCTCTCGTATCTGATCAGGGCTGAGTTCACGCTGAAACCTGTCCTTTAGTTGCAGAATTGAAAGACATTCTCTCTACTCACTGCCTATTTTCACATACACACACACACAAATTGAAAAAGAATTAGAGCAATTTAGTTATCTTTGGGACCTGTCAAATTCACTTGGAATCAGGCAATGAGTTCAAACATTATTAGGAGGGAATGTATACAGACACTCATGCAGCTGCATCTACATCCATGTAGATACAAAAGATAAATCAAGTCAGCTTTGTTTCCACATGGAGGAGGGGTACATTTCAGTAAATATTAAAATGTGTCACTTTGTACAGAAAAGCAAAAAGCAAACAAAATATTTTCTTTAAAATGGTTGACATAAATCCTTAAACCTGTTCCATTTTCCCTTACCATATTTACAAGTTCCTCTCAAAATCATCAATTGCTATAGTCAGACTAAACACACATCTTCTGCTTGCAGATATTTTTCTGTAAAATTGCACTCAGCAGCAGGGAAGAATGATTCCACCCATTGTTCTCCTGAGATACATGGACTCTTAATCCATCTAAGGAACTTGTGCTGTTGAAGCTAACTGCCAATATTGTCAGGGCTGTGCCCTTACACAAGAAACAAGTAGACCAAGGGTTTCAAGCCTCATAAATGCCTCTGGAAAATACATTCATTATCTCCAAAACGGAGATAAAGCCACTAATTGTCTTACAGTTAGAGCAAAGCTGTTATTTACCTTTCTGTGTAGCGCTGGTTGCTTTTCTGAATTGATTGTTGCTTTTTGTGTTTTCGTTTGTTGGTGAACTGTGGCTCAGAGGCAAGAACAGAGGAAAGTGGAGGATGCTTCAGGAATTGTTTAGTCCCCAAGAAGCTTACAATCTTGACTGCTAGACAAAGTGAATAGCAGCATAAGAAATAACGGAGTCTATGGCCTCCTCTTACCATTCCGCTTACATTGCAGCTTTTTGCACCTGGCTATGGTTGTGTTCCTCACATTGCATGGGGGACTGTGGCTTTTCTCCATTCCATTTCTCCATGCTGTGTTTGAGGTGGCAGATGAACACTGGACACGGCTGACAGAAAAGGGTAGGAAGGATGCTGAGTGCAGTTGGTACGCATTGCAGAGCAGGGTGGCAAAGAAGCGCATGTGAAAATTTCTGTGTTCTACACAGCACCTTGCTATGAGTCTCTGCTTGAGCAGACATTAGTTAAGTATTAGTTAAGTATTGATATTTGGAGTGATTAAATCCAATGGTTAATTTCAATCCAGTGGGTAAATTCAGTGGTTATAGGGGTATTTGTGCATTTGCACTTAGCTTAAGGTTGGATGGCTCTATTCTGTCTCCCTTTAAGACAAGAGCAATTCCCCCTGGATTTTCCAGGTCCTGTGGTGAAGAGATCAGCATTTTCTGCAGCACTTACTGAAGCTGCTCTCGCTTCAGCAAGAGCTGTGGCTGCTCAAGGTGATGCGTTAGGCAGTAAAGTCAGTCAAGCCCTTCTGTGTCACTGTGTTTCTCAGCTGACGAGGCCCTGCTTGCAGCGGTGAAGTTGCAAATGGTTAGGCCAGGCTCGGAGTTCTGTTTTTAATTGTGCAGGATGGAGATAAAGCTGTGAAAAAGTGAAATTAAACAGCTCTCCCCTTCAAAACCATTAGGACGATATAGCAGACCCTGGCCCTTTCCCTAACGAGGGCCAAGATGTTTGCACAGCCCTCAGCTCACAGCGAGCTGCTTTAATTAAACGTAGCCCACGCATGAACCCGACTGGTGAATTTGGGTCGCCTGGAGGACGCGCTACCTCACCCGGTTATCTCGGGAGGAAGGGAAGTATGTAAGAACATAATCTACCCCGCAGGGCTGCCCGGGGCGGCTCAGCACCCGCCTGCGGGGGGTGCCCGGGGTAGGGGCTCAGCTCCCAGGGGGGTCCGTGGATTCCGCGCTGCCTGTGATCGCGCCCCGGGCCCCACTGCCGCCCCCTGCAACTAGTCCGGCACGGAGGGCTTAACGCTGCCCCTCCTTGGCAGTGACTGCTTTTGGCCTGAAAGTGCCCAGGTATCAAACGGAACCCGGGGACGGCATTGAAAAAACAAGTGAAGCGGAAATTTAAAGCCCCTCTGCTAATAATAACAGTATAAATAACCGAAGACGTCTTGTAAACAGTGCGGTCATAACCCTGGAACATTAAACAGCGCGGTGGGATCTGGCGCATCAGCTGCCGGCGGCCGCTGCCGGTGCAGGGGGAGCGCCCCGCAGTCCTCTTTATCTCAGCCTCATCTCCCGCAGGCGCGCTGATCGATAGAGGGGAGATAAGTTTAAGTTAGAAATTCCCAGCACCAAGGACCGGGGCCAGAGAGAGGTCCTCCGTCCGACTGTGATTCGTCAATACATCACTGTTCCCGTCCCCGCGGAGGGCGAGAGGGTCTCCCGCAGCGCCCGGGCGCCGTGCTGCGGGGCCGGGCCGTGCTCCCGCGGCGAGGACAGGTCTCGGCCACCCCCTCCCCCAAAGATTTGCTCCGACTCTTTAGCTCCGGAGAAACAGCCCTCCCCTGGCTTGAGGCGTAGAGGCGGGCTCCCCGCAGCGCGCCAGGCGAGCGCGGCCGGAGGCCGGCGGAGGAGAGGTCCTGTCCCCCGCCGAGCCCGAGAGTCAGGAACGAATAGCACACCGCTCCATGGTCGGTGGAAAGGAAGGTTTATTCACAGAAATAAAGCAAAACCTGCTTGAAGAAAATATATCTATATATCTTTAGGGTGAATTACTTCATAGAGATGACTGTCAAAGTCAGTTTTTCTAGGCATCTACATATCTCACAGGTCTCAGACAAAAGATACGCGCGTGGTAGGTTTTGTTTGATCTCTGTCTCTTCTCTAGTAGCGCTTGAACCAGCAAGGCTGTTGTTGCAGGACACTCGACTGTACACAGTTTAATAAAGTTAAATAGGGTCGTGATCTCTCAGGGTGGAGTCTTTGCTAGGGCACGTTTGGTCTCCTCTGCGCCGGGAGAGAGGCTCTCCTCGTCGCTCTGCCCGGGGCTCGGGACAGCGGCGGGGCCGCGGCGTGTCCTTGCCCACCCCGCCGCCCGCTCCCCGGTCGCGCCGGGACGCTGCTGGCCCGGCCGCCGGGGCTCAGGATGCCGTCGGGCCGCACAAGCGATTTGTGTTCACCACTTCTTTCAGGTCACTCTCGGGTTTGCCGGCTACCATAAAAGGCCAAGTCTGTAGCCAGGAAAAGACACGGATGGGAAAGGGGTTACATAGGGGGAAATGCACATTGCAGCCCCGATTTCGCCAGCGGCTCCAGCTCGGAAGCGCCCCGGGGCATCGAGCTGCCACCCGTCGATTGCGCTCTCGTTTGTCCGCGTTCACCAGGGTTCGGGCAGCCGCCGCTGGCTTCAGCCAGGGCCTTTGCCGTTAGCCGGTGGCTGATGCCGCTCCTGTTCCTAGCCGAGGCGGGCTGCTTCTCGGCGTCCCCGGGGCTACGAGGCCTGTCTGAACCGCAGCGGCTCCAGCACCTACTCGTCTCCCTATCACAGCCGCCGCCACCCCCCCTGCCTTGACCATGACCAACGTGGGGCCTTTGTCCCGCGGAAGCTGCCTCTCACCCCATCATGGCCACGCTCTCCGGGCACAGGAACTGCCCGGATCCCCTGGCATCCCCTGGCCACCCTCCCTGGGCTCCCACGGCTCTGAGAGCAATTTTTGGTGTGTCTCTGTGAGAGACAGGGGTTGTATTTGGTTTGGGTGTTGGCCTTGTTTTACTTCATTTTTCCCCCCATGTTTTTGGGCTGAGGAATTTGTTTTCAGCCAAAAAAAGTATCTTCCAGGCCTTTATCAGCTAGCACAGCAGGCAATGTAGTTTCCCCCAGAATCTAGAGCTCAAAAGGCAGAGGCAGAACACAGTGAAATATATGCACGGATCCTCTGCCATTCCTTTATCCAGTGAGGTCCAAGCATGTGGGCAGTGTAAAGGTTGTGTCTTTGAAAGGATCCCAAGAGGATCTTGCCCACCCCCAGTTTATATCAGTTGCATGCATTTTTAGAGCTGGAAGCTGTGTGTTTCTGGTGGCTGGGTTTGGAGATCCTGGGCTGCTGGGGAAAACTTCCTGTGGATGGTGGGAACAGCTGGAGGGATGCCATGCAGCTTAGGGAGACTGTGGAGTGTGGCTAGGGCAGACACCCCTTCTTGAGAGTCCACACTGGTATTCATTTTTCCTTTGCCACTTTAAAAAGATAGGAGAAATGTCCAGGACCCAGCAAACCTGAGCAACTGAGCACAGAGCCCAAGAACTCTGTCTTAAAAAAGCCAGGACTTGAGTGGACTAGTATGGTAGGAAAAGTTAAAGGAGGGATAAGAATAAATCCTAGGTCCATCCTGACATACTTTACCAAAATTCCTATACTCATCCACTTGCAGGTAGAAAGCTGCCATCAACCTGCTGAGCTTTCCCATGCATTTCTGGGGCAGTAAAGCCTGTCCCTGCCTATCTGTGGCTTTGTGGCCCCTGCCTGTCTCCTGAAGGTAATTGCCAGAAGCGGCATATGGGGCCTGGGAGGCTCAGCTCTCAGGGCACAGGGTAAGAGGGCAACTGGAAGCCTGTCCCTTCACAGAGTACCCCTTGGAACCCCACTTGTGCCATGCTTTCTGTGAGAAGCACAGTGAAAGTTTCTTCCCGCGCCTGCCCCATCTTAGCTCCTCACCCGCCTCTCCCCATGCACACACACATACACACACACACAGAGTGCCTGGCCCTGGCAGGCTGGGACTTACCAAGTTGACTGGGTGGATGTAGCCATTTTCATACTTGTCATTGGCCAGGATCTGCCGCAGGTGAGCAATGTAGCTGGAGGCCAGTCTCAAGGTGTCCAGTTTGGAAAGCTTAGTGTCTGGGGGCACCCAGGGTAGGGTGGTCTTAAGCCTGGAGAAGGCTTTGCTAAGGACCCTCATCCTTGCCCTCTCCCTGGCGTTGGCAGCATTTCTCTGGACCTGCTTTCCCTCCTGGCTGACTCCATTTAAAGGGCTCTTCTTGGGGGGAGCTTTTTTCCTCTTGCCCGAGGCCCCTCTCCCCTTCAGAGGGGAGCCATTCTCGCCATTGGATCCCTCCTCGTTGCTCTCGGTGGACGCCCCAAACTCTTTGTTAGTATCCATTTTCAGGCCATCGCACTCCAGCATCTCCACCTCCTGCAGATCTTCCACATCACTGAGGGACCCAGTGGACATGGTCTGGAAGATGCCAAAGGACCAGCGGGAAGGGGGGAGGGGGAAGGAGGAAGGGCAGCTCCTCAAATCTACTTCAAGACGGCAGAGGAGAGAAGGGGTGCCAGTATTTTCTTCCCCTTCCCTCCCTCTTCCAGTGGTAAGGCGCAATACCAGTCCAGAGAGGATCCCCGCCCTCCCACCCCCCAACTCTGCTTTGCCCGTGTTTGAGGGAGGGACTGAGTGTGTGTGAGAGAGGGAGAGAGAGAGAGAGAAAGAGACGAGGAATTTAGTGAGGACACTAGTAATTTATCTGGGGGATAAGAGAGGCGGATCCAGCCCAGGGGAGGGGCCCTGCCCGCTGAGCACACCACATCCCCAATCACAGACCTTTGCACAGGACAGGGAATGAGGTATCCCGGCAAGCCTTTGCAGAGAGCTCGGAACTGGGATTCAAATCTTCACAACTGGAGCAAAGCAACTCCCTCTGTCTCTCCCCCGGCTCTGTCTTTCTATCCTCCCCCTTCCTCCTCCTCCTCCTCCTCCTCTTCTCCTTCCCCATTTCCCTTTTCCAGCCCAGGGTTGCTCTCCCCCTTCCTGCCTCCTAGATGACCCAGGCAGCTGGTGTCATGATTCTTGATGAAAGCCAAAATGGGTCATGAGCTGAGAGTGCAGCAGATCTACCAGCCAAGCCTTCCAGGGAGCTTTGTAATGCGTGCCGTCAAAACGCCGTCCTGTAACCTAATCTGGAGGAGATTTGTGGATGATTATATTTGCAAACGCATCCTGTCCAGCTACTAGTGTATTCCAGGAAGGGAGCGCTCTGCCGCCCAGCCGGCCCTGAGGACCTTGCCATCACAGCCCAGGGACTGGAGGCAGGAGGAGCTGATTTCTTCCAGCCTTCCTGGGTGACCTCCAACAAGTCTCAGTCCCTTCTCATTTTGAGTCCCCTCAGCTGCTGCCCAGTTTGCAGGTGTGGTGGGCAGTTGATAGCCCAGTGGTTCACTGAGCCTTGCTGAGCTAAGAGAGAGCACTGCAGTGCTGGGAAGGGTCAGCAGGGCTGAGGATGAGGCAGCAAGGAAATGAAGGAAAAGAGAGAGGGTTATTGGGTGGTAGGGAGCACACAGGAATCCCTCCCCCCCCCCCCCCCCCCCCCCCTTCTTGGCATGTAGTTGCAGTGCAGATGTTGTTCTGCTGTACTTATGGAGCATTTTGTCCACTGATTTGTGCATACTCAGAAGTCAAGGAGTTTTGTCTGAATAAAGAGGCAAGATAAGGCCCCTTCTGTGGGAGAGGTAGGAGTGAGGGCATTAGGTCATACTCTGCAACCACTGAAGCCAAACATCCACAATCATTTTACCACTGCTGTGAATGAGCAGGTTGCTGTGTAGTTTGAATGACCAGACTTACAACATGTAGCTGCAGTTACAATTTTTATGCACAAGTCTATTCAGTCTCCTCAGAGCAGGCTTTTAAGACCAGTTAATCTTGGCCTAATTCCTCTTCCCTTTCAGGTAAAATCTTTTCCCAAATCTGCATGTGGACCCCAAAGAGCCTGGTGAAGGATGAACTTGCCTCCCATAGTTCCTTTACTCCTCTCATGCTTCCTGAAACCTCACAGGTCCTCTGGCAGCCTGGGTTTTCAACACAAGAAACTAAAGAGCTGAGCACAATCTGCACACAAGACTTTTCTGGACTCAGTGTCTGGTCTTCTGCAGGAGCTACTGCACTTACTCAGCTGCTTACCTGAGGATTCATATAGCTCTGGGCAAAAATGTACAGATTGAGCAGTGGCTTCAGAGTTAATCCAAGGTCACTGGAGCCACAGGAAAGCCTCTTAGTGATCTGCATGGGCATCACATTGGGTGTTCTGCATACATGAAACAGAAAACAAACAAACAAACATAAACTGTGGAGGGCCAAAGTGATGCGTTTGCCAAGCACAATGTACTGTCTGCAGATGAATGTTTCAGTAGGAGGCAGAATGTCATCTTTCATAATGAAGTCCTTCCTGCCTCTTGATCCGTCTTGGTTCCTTGACTCACATTAGCCAGAAGAAAAAGGGCAGGTCTAAACTTTACACCACCTTTTCACTGTTTGTCTGGAAGATAACACCTTCCCACTCACAACAGGATAAGTACATTAAGATATCCTATCTCCAACCCTAGGCTCTTGGGAATTCACTAACTTCTAACGCTCTGTGTTAACTGTGCCCTGTTTGTGTTTTCTCTGTGTATAAACTAAACAGATTGTCAGCATATCAGTCCTAATTAATGCATTAACTCTTTTCTTTCTTTCTTTCTTTCTTTCTTTCTTTTTTTTCTTTCTTTCTTTCTTTCTTTCTTTCTTTCTTTCTTTCTTTCTTTCTTTCTTTCTTTCTTTCTTGCTTTCTTGCTTTCTTGCTTTCTTGCTTTCTTGCTTTCTCTTTCTTTCTTTCTTTCTTTCTTTCTTTCTTTCTTTCTTTCTTTCTTTCTTTCTTTCTTTCTTTCTTTCTTTCTTTCTTTCTCTTTCTTTCTTTCTTTCTTTCTTTTCTTTCTTTCTCTTTCTTTCTTTCTTGCTTTCTTTCATTCCTGCTTTCTTGCTTGCTTGCTTTCTTTTGCTTTCTTGCTTTCTTTCTTGCTTTCTTGCTTGCTTTCTTTTCCTTCCTTCCTTCCTTCCTTCCTTCCTTCCTTCCTTCCTTCCTTCCTTCCTTCCTTCCTTCCTTCCTTCCTTCCTTCCTTCCTTCCTTCCTTCCTCCCTTCCTCCCTTCCTCCCTTCCTTCCTCCCTTCCTTCCCTTCCTTCTTCCTTTCTTTCTTCCTTTCTTCCTTTCTTTCAACATCCTTGTTGCAGATCCAGAATATTACTAATCACCAGTGTGGAGATTTATGAGCGTTCTTATTTTCTAGGACTGATTGTTGTTTGTGCAGGTGGAGATTTAAATGGCCATATCCATTGCAGAGCTTTATAGTCCAAGTGATTGATGTTAGAAATAAGCTACAAGAATCTTACTGGAGCAAGGATGACAGAAAACCAAGCTGAAGTTACTCGTGTCTAAGAGCAAGAATGACCAGAGATCAAAATATCCCATATAGACTCACATCCTTTCTATCACTTGTTTTTTGTCTTTACTTGAGTAATTTCTAAATATTTGCTCTAAACCCAAATGATCTGGCTGCTACACGTGCATTCTGAAAATCAGGGTGTGCATACCTGCGTGTTATGAGCCTTTAGAATTGCTACACATTTGCAGCTTTTACTGACTCACAGAGCCAGTCAAACTCATCTAATACAGACCATGCACTTTTGTGGAGATACAAGTCACATTTTTGTGTCCATTTTGTGGACATGATTGTGTGTGTGATGTATACTCCCATCTAATATGATGTATACTCCCATCTAATATGATGTACTTTAAGTCCTCTTGCACATGGACTATTACACTCTCTTTTTAACAACATAACTGCTATTTTTCCCCCTTCCAAAGGAGCCAGAATGGACAGACTTAAAAACTGTCCTCTCATCTTCAGGTAACTCCTGGTTCCTTACTTGTTTGTTACATCAGTTGAATGTCTGCTTTTCCAGCATTTCTGCTCCTTATGTCACTCCTGGCAAACCCAGGGCTTGTACCCCTGCTCTGGCATACTTGGAATCCCTCTCCTCTCAAATACCTTGCCCAGTCCTCCTGACTCTCATTCCAAGTGGCAATTACAGTATGAGGTATAGAATGATGTGGGTGAAGACCAGCTTAGTCCTGTGGGAAGGGTCAAGCTGACCTGACTGCAGCCATCACAGTGATGGTATGGCCACTTACTTCTCCACTTAAATGACTGGGGCAACAGATCAACCACCAGGTTAATAACTGGCTGGGAAAGACAGATGGAGCTAAAGTCCTTTTGTCTTTTCTAGTATTTTCACATCTTCATTCATGTTTTAAAAAGGAAGTTGACATACTGGCATGGAGAACATCAGTACAAATCTGTGAGTTTTCCCTGTAGCTGACTTTATCCTCTGCTTTGCTCTGGCTACACAGGGAAGTGCATTTCTTTTTCACTTCTAATTTAGACCCACTATGCCATAAGATCGTATAGGACATGCCAGGGGTGCTGGGAGCAGATTTAAGATGCCTAGTCTGATGGGTGTGAGATGGGGGACATGTCACACAAAGGCTTATGCTGATCTAAGAAAGGTTACAGATTTCCCCCTGGAAAAAAACCAACATCCCAACACTTTTTATGCCTCCAACCTTTCCTCCCCTAAGCTGGGATAACACAGTAATTTGAGAATGGCTTTGGAACTTGAGGCCAAGATTTCTGCAAGTGTCTTGTGATTTTGTGTGGCATGGCTTGGGGTTTTTTGTTTGTTTTGGGTTTTTTTATTTAACGTTCTGTGTCATTTATCAAGGTACTGTATTTTCACCATGCATTGAACAGTCACCCAAGAAGAATTTCAGATCACCCACAGCCAAGGAAAACACAATCAGTAGCTGGTTTTAAAGCTCTTCACCCAAATATAATGCAGGTGTTTTCCTATATTTGAGAATAACTAAAGAAATCACCCACAGCCAGCCAGCTGATCATGAATCACGTTCAGTCAGGTTTGAGAACAATCAAGAAGTACAACTAGATTAGTGTTTTCAAGTTGCAAGTTGCTTGTGCTGAGAGTGATTTCTCCTGCTCACCATTGGTCTCCCCTGGAAACTAAGTAAAATGGTGGAGGGATTTCAGGAGCATATCTTTACATATCTTGAGTGAAATAATACTAATAATATAGTATTATATTTGAATCATAGTAACAGTAACTAATACTACTAATAAAATACTAATACTACTATTAATATAATAATCCTGTGGTATTTTTGTGGTAGGATTCTGTCCTGTCCATTGTGGAGGATGGACAGTGCTGAGGAAAATGGTCAAAGTTAGAATCATAGAATCAACCAGGTTAGAAAAGACCTCAGAGATCATCACGTCCAACCTATTAACTAATACCTAAAACCTCATGACAACTAAACCATGGCTTCAAGTGCCACATGCAATCCTTTTTGGACACCACCATGGATGGTGACTCCACCACCTCCCTGGGCAGCACATTCCACTGGCCAATTACTCTTTCTGTGAAGAACTTTCTCCTCACCTCAAGCCTAAACTTCCTCTGGCACAGCTTCTTTAGACTGTGTCTGCTTGTTCTGGCTCTGGTTGCCTAGGAGAAGGCAGTGAAGTAGATTTTTGTAAGGACCAAGGCATGGAAACCCTCCCTTGGCTCCTTTTCAGTGCAGTGTATCTGTTTCTGGTCACAACTGTGGTTTCAAAGGTAATAGACATTGTGGTACATAACATAAAGCAATATAGAAAGTGAAAAAAAATGTCATTACTAAGATACTGCTAAGATGTTGCTAAGACAAGGCTGTCCTGAAGAACTGGCTCAAGAGGCACAGGTTTGTATGTGATACCAGCTTCACTATCTTTCCCCAGCAAATCCCAGTGTCTTGCTTTAAAGTCCTGGGAAATTGCAGCTTTTTTGAGAGACTATTTTCTAGGATAGTTTATTGGAAAAAAACAAAACAACAAACAAACAAACAAACAAACCCCAAACAAACAAAACTGCCCCCCCATCCCCCCCAATATTTCTTTCTGCTCTCATTTAGAAGTATCTGAAAGTTTTGCTCATACCAAGAATGGAATAATTGCAGCCTTGCTGAATACAGATTAGAAAAATTAAAAGGAAATAAACTGCAGTTTCAAGAAAATCAATGTAGAAATGTATGCAGTAGCTGAAATTCCACTTTGTGTGACTTTTTAAACCTTGAAATGTTACAGACCCCGAACCATTGAAATTCTGGGAAATGGAGTGCTAAAACTTTCTTTAGTGGATACTGAAAACATATTTTATGAAACTCAAAATATTTAATTCCAGACTTTATATTTCAGTCCTTTCTGTCACACTGACGACAAAATCTGTGACATGTATAAGTAGTGCTCTTTTCTACTGCAGAGAGTACCTGACATGTAATTACTGGATGATATCTATCACCCTGACTTACGCCATCTGGTACCTTTTCCTTTGAGTAGCTTCATAAAAATCAGCAGGAGGAAAATAGACTGTATGAACAAGGATGGCAAAAGCTGTCTCTGTAGAAACAAAGTTGTGGTTAAATATTCTATTGCCTAAAAGTGATACTGGCAAGAAGGGCAGTGTCCTAATCATGAAAGATGAATTAAATACCAATATGACTCACTTCCCCCCTCCTATGCCAGGTCTCTGGTGAGGGTTTCTGGTGTTGCTGATTTGTTAAGCAATGTCTTGCAAAGGATCTGTCAGCTAGAAGCTGAGTGTAGCAGAAACAAGAAACATGCAAGCTGTAGAAGTTACTGAAACAGGAATGAGACAGACACTTCTTGACATGAGCACTGAGCACAAAATTTTCATTAACTGTTCACAAACACACAAGTGAATCTTTTGCTGGGTGCATGCAGGAAGCAAGCCTAAGTGGCTGAGTCATGCTTGTTTTATAATGCATGTTTATTCCCATGAAAAAGGAGGCTCAGAGACAGTGAAGGGAGGTATCCATTTCCATCTCTATTGGTGGTGGAACGCTGGAACAGGTTGCCCAGGGAGGTGACTGGGGCCCCATCCCTGGAGATATTCAAAGTGGGGTTCGACAGGGCTCTGGGCAGCCTGATCTAGTTGAGGATGCCCCTGCTTATTGCAGACGGGGTTGGACTAGATGACCTACAGAGGTCCCTTCCAACCCAGACCATTTCTATGATTCTGTGATTCTACTGACTACTTCCAGGGTGCATCTCTGAAACATTACTAGGTAACACTGTAAACTGCTGACTCTTTCATGAAATATGCAAAAAAGCCAATATATCTTATGTAAAATTATCACTGAGGATTAAAGTGCAGACATAACTGTTTTATTTTGAATACCTCTTTCTGTGTTGTTTCTTTGTTGGCTAATCCTTTGCGGTTTTGTGGCTTTAAGACATGATGAAATCTGTCGATAAGAAAGTAAGTTCTCTTTTGCCTTCCAATGCTTAGCACATGGGATAAAGTTTTGGAAAATAAAACCAGATTTTTGCTTCACAGGGAAATGTGGAAAAGAAGAAACACTTTGTGGGGCAGTGGCAGGAAGAATGTCAACTATTGTGGTAAGCTTTTATTACTTGTATGGTTTATGGCATGCTATGCATGCATGTAGACACAGAGTTTCTGAAATTCCTGTTCATTTAAAATGCTCACAGCTTCTGAAAGTCAAGTTCTCACAGCATCCATCATTGAATGTAGTAGGTCAGCCTATGTTCTCTGCTCCCATCCAAATGAAACATCACATGCTGGGACTCAGACTCTTTGTGGGCTACTTTACACTATTACATATTGAGTTGGACAGTTTGTGGCATTGAACTCCCTGCACTCCATTTGTCATGGGAGATTTGCATTTTACCACCTCCACAAGGTGATCACATTAAATACAGATGGCTAACTGAGGGAGCTGGAGTTGTTCAACCAGGAGAAGAAAAGGCTCTGAGGAGACCTAATAGCAATCTTTCAGTATCTGAAGGGGGCCTACAAGAAGGATGGAGAGAGACTGTTTACAAAGGCCTGTAGTGATAGAACTTCAAACTAGAGAAGAGTAGATTTAGATTGGATGTTAGGAACAAGTTTTTTACCATGAGGGTGGTGGAACATTGGAATGGGTTGGCCAGGGAGGTGGTTGTGGCCCCATCCCTGGAGATATTCCAGGTGAGGCTCGGCAGCGCTCTGGGCAACCTGAAGTTGAGGATGTCCATGCTTACTGTGGAGGGGGTTGAACTAGATGACCATTAGAGGTCCCTTCCAACCCAAATCATTCTGCGATTCTGCGATTCTATGACATACAAAGGTTTAAGGTCATAGAATCGCTGCACCTAGCTGGAAAAATATTTGGGTGCAAAATACTGATATAATAAACCAGTAAATTGTCACATGTGCAACTACACACAGGGATTCACCCAACACAGTTAATTAGCTGCAGATGTGTTATAGATGAGTCTTAAATAGGAACGCTAACCGGCAAGGGAAAGGAGAAAGCAGATTACACATCCTACTCAAGTGACATAGAAAGACCACAGTCACTGTGCATTTCTGCTTACTGACAGGTCTTACACATACCTCACAAACTGTGACTCTCAGAGCTCCTGGAACATACCCAAAGTGGGGTTATGGCCCTTTGCCACAGTGCAAGCTTCTGGTTTTATGGTGCGTGTTGTAGTCCATAATACATACAGAAAACGGTGTTGGTTTAGAAAGTGGCATTGCAAAAGCACATCATAAAAGTCTATTTAAGTAATTTGAGGAAATAAAAAGCTTTGAAAATGAACCAGAGGACAAGCAGACTGTAAATGTCTTGCTCTCTTTCCCATCCCTGCTCCTCTGTTTTCCTTTGTGTATACAAAACTGGGATGATGCTCAGACTGCCCAGTACTCACTTCTTAGCCAGGAGTGTGACGAACCCAGAAGAAGGGCTGGTTAAAAGAGGAAAACAGAGAGATGAGCCATCAGACCTGCTTATCAGGACTCTTAGGCCTTGTATGCCCGTTTAGTGCAGTGAGAGGAAATAGAAAACACCTAATGACTGCTCTGAATTCATCCAAAGCAGAAAGACCAAGTTTTTAAAACCTGCTGGCAACATAAGGCCCTTGTTCCAAGGAACCACCCATTAAAGCAGTCTGGACTTAGAAAGAATAGTGTGGGACTCAGGTATGTATCTGCTTATGTTTTAAGATCAGATAGGATGATGTCTGAGAGTGATGTGAAGAGAGATAAGTTATCCAGAACCTCCTGATTTAAAACAGTAAGGAAGGATTTTGTGGCTAATTGAAAGGTTTTTGATTTGATGCCTTATTTCAATCTCCAGTCATTTCAGCTTGTTCTACCCCATTCAATAGACCTCTGTTACCTGAATTTTGCACTAAAATAAGGTAGGTCTGTCTGTGCACATGGGCCATTTGGATTACATAGCAAAATTTCCAGGCATTGTATAGCATACCATTTACCTTATCCCAAGACTTGATGGCAAAAATATCTTGCTGTGTACTCTGTAAGGACTGAACAAAGATGTATATGTGATCACTGTGATTGGTATTGACTGAAATTTGCAGAGTAGAAAAGATGACATACATATATGACATAGCATCCCCAAGTTTTCTCTCAACACTGTACAGTGAATTCCTCAGAAAGGCTTTCCATGTACGGAAAATCCTCACTGAGGAGCTGCTTACCCAATCTGTTCAAGTATGGGGGCTTTAAGAGGAGTCACAATGCAAACTCAGATGGAGTACTAATACACACTGTATGTCTGGGGCCAGCTTGGGCTTCCCACAACAAGAACTGTATTCTGTCCCGAAGAACAAGAAATTCCAGGGAAAGCCTCTGTGAATTGTCTAGTGCAGCACCCATAGCAATACACCATGTCATCTTTTCACCTCACATCACGCCCTAGCTCACTGTGGTCTTTTGCCTCTCCTTGGCAGCGTGTAGCCAGAGCCCTTTTTGGGATGCAAGCTCCGTGTTGTTTCTGTATTTGAGTATCATAGGAATTAGTTTCATAGCTAATCACTCAGTTCTATGTGTAACACAGCCTTGCTTTGACAATTTATGGTGCAAACCAATGAAGTGCAAACCAGGCTAATACAAAAGAGACAAGCTCTTTGATTAAGGTGCTAGCCAGGGATATATAGGTTGATTTTCTGCTCTGTTATGGGCTTTCTAGGTGGCGAAAAATGTAGGATTCTTTCTGTTCCAGTCTCTTAGTGGTAAAAAAAGGGATGGAAATGCTTCCCTGCCCTACAGAAACATTATGAGGGACTTAGGCACTGTGGTAATGGATACCGAGGGTAGCTAAGATAAATAACCTGATAGTTAGTTGCAAGAAAGTGATCGATGTTAGAATACTACAAATACGTTGAAAGCCTAAA
The DNA here is from genome assembly GCF_026170545.1 of Melanerpes formicivorus. Lineage (NCBI taxonomy): Eukaryota > Metazoa > Chordata > Aves > Piciformes > Picidae > Melanerpes > Melanerpes formicivorus. The sequence continues at coordinate 7,119 of NW_027145240.1, read as the reverse complement.
ATATCTTTGTGATGTCTCCCCATTTATTGAAATGCCAATTAACATTTTTCACTCAGATACCTGATGTTTACATTGGCACATTTTTATGCTCACATATCTTACAAAATGGATACTTGCCTGACTTTGATTTTAGATGAAAGCGCTCTTCCCTCAACCTCATAGTAATTCTGAAAGATAGAAAAGTTGCATTTATAGGAAGAAAAACAATGAGTTTTGATCCTGTTGGTGATGAGTGACAAGCCAAAAGTTTAATAAACAGACCATGAGTACCATCACTGGTAACACTATAGCACAAGTAGCAAATCACCATTGACTAAATTACTCCAAAGTCCCCAAGCTCTCTGTGAAGAAAAATAAAGTGTTACTTTGGTTTCCTGTAATCCTTCCTCAGTAAAAACATGAGATTCCCTTAGGAGATTTAAAATCCTTTACTAGGCTTCTTTATGCCTTTTTTTTTTTCTTTTCTTTTTTTTTTTCCCCCCCTTTTTTTTTGTTTTTTTTTTTTTTGGTAACTAATTGTCTCTTCCATGAAGTGTCTTACTTCCTTGAGTCATGAGCTAATGCAGATTCTCAGAGTGCGGTGGGGCTGTGGAGAAATCAGCTCTATGCCTATCTTTTTGAGTTGTCCTGCCCCACCACGGTGGTTTCTAAACCTCTCAGCACTTACCTGTGCATTAGCCATATGCCAAATAATGTGCTTTGAAGCATCTCTTCATATGGATGTGGGAAGCAGCCAGACTGGCTCAGCACCTAAAGCAGAATACTTTGTACCAAAACCAGCACGAAGCTGGATTTGTTAGGAGGAGGAGTGCAGCTTCATTTGTTTTTCAGATAGTGGAGCACACGCTTAGCTCATCAAAGCAAGCCTAGCTATTTCTTCTTACTGGAGGTACTGTTTTTCCCTATGGCTTTATATCCAAACTACTTTTGTTTCCCATCTTTGTATGCCACCCTTCCCCCTTTTGGTCTGCTTGTTTCATAGCAGAGTTGTGATTTTTGCAGTTTGTTCCATGTGGAGTTGTTTCTCAGTTGCCTGAAGAGCTGACTTAACTCAAACTGTCATAAGAACCTTTCAAATAATGTTTTCCACAACTGAATGGTAAAAGCACACATTTGTGCTGCATCTGACCTGAATCTGAGGTCCTCAGTGCTCAGAAATGGATGTGTTTGGGTTTTTTTTTAAGAATAGGTAAATGTGTTTACAAGTATAGCTGTAAAGGCAGGGCTAAAACAAAACCCTATCAAAAAAGAGGTCTTTTGATATTACACTTAAACATAAGTGGCATGTGATAGTACATGTGTGGAATACAGCAAGTGTAACAACAGCCAAGAAAATTCTTTCTTGATCTAGTTCTGAACTATCTTAACTACAGGAAAGTTATGAAATACATATCTAAAATACATACCTTGCTACTTCAAATTCTCTGTTTTCCTTTTAAGAAATGGATGAGGAAAATTAACTAGCTCCAGGCTATACAACCCTATGCAAGGTGTTGAAGAGGGGGGAGGGTGGCTCAGTGATGAATGACCAGTCGTTCAATTGTTTTCTTTCTTGCAGAAATCAGAGACAGAGTACAGTTTATCTTACCCTGACTTTTAGCAAGACAGATTGCCAGGCAAAACCCCCAGGTTGAAGTCATCCAACCACCAAGTAGAGTAAAGAAACCATTGCTGTTACCTTTCCAGGACCCATCCCCACCCCCAGTGCCTTTTAAAAGTCTGTGCTGTTTCTTTCTGAGGTTGTAACATGAACTTTAGCTACCTTCATACAGTTTTCATACTAAACACAACCTGAAATGATTAATTCAGGGCCCGAATCCTTTGCTGTTAGACAGGCTGAGAACGGCTCCTCTCTGTGCATCCCTTGCAAATGACCGTCAGTGATGCAGAATTCCCTCTTGCACCGTCTTTAATCCTCCCCATACTTTCTTTCTGTTGCCACTGAATTTGATTTCCTCCAGTTTGAATATTTCAGGGCTTCACTATTCTACTGGCATCAGCCAAACCTCTCCTTCACTGCACAGGTGTGAGCAGGGAGAACTGTGTTGCCAAGAGCATAAAATTCCTGAGTAGCAACAAGCTAACTCCAAAGCAGGCTGACATTTCCTTTTTCCTGGACTTCCCTTCAGTTGTATCTTTTTTCATCCCTGTCCTAGTAATTTGGAACAATGCTTCCAGACGTTGCATCTTGAATTTATTCCATCTGCATGTGAAAGGCAGTGTAGATCTGAAGTGCCCTTAGTCATGCCCTGAAGATGCTTATTTCACAGTGGCACCTACCAATGGATCAGTAGCTTAAGTCAGCTCCAAAGAAATTGGGCCAAAGTGCTCATTATTGAACTATTAGATAAAATTCAGAGGAGCACAAAAGGCAGGGCAGCCAGAAAGAGTTAAAAAGGAAAGATGGATGTATTTGGAGTATCTATTACTTGCAAGTGACTGTAATGTGTTTATACAGCTCTCAACCAGGCTAGCGGATAATTAAAGGGAAGAACTGACACTAGACACTACACCACCCTACAAGCTACGGCATGGGGAAAGTCACCCAAGTGGGATTATAAGTAAACAGCAGCTGATTCCCTCCTTCTTTTCTTTTGCCATATTCAATCTCTTGTTTTTAGCAGTTAGAAGGATGCCTGAGTAGTCTGCCTTGCTGGGAGGCAGTTAAAGTGTACTGCTTAATTTAGTGTCCAAATTGATCCGATTGTGTTGCAGTCAAATATTTTATACATTCTGTCCACAGCAGGACAAACACTTTTCCCAGGCTCATGTTCAGCAGGACATACCCTCACCAGCATAAATCTGCCCTGTGAACTCTTTGTTACCTGCCCATTCCTATAACCATAGACTGCACTTTTGGCTCAGACTTGTTTTTTTGTTGAATTCAATCATAGATTTGAGCCGCGGATGATCAGCTTCTGGGTGCACAGAGAATTCTTGGCAATGATGTGATTTCTGTCTGGGCTTGTGGCTGGGGGAGTGATTACCTGTTCTCTGGCCATGTGAGGGGTCAGAGAAGATCATCCTCCCTCTGGACTGCACAGACCACTCGGCCAATTTGTCAAGAATCCCATAGGATAAATAGCTGTCTCCAGAGACCTTTATAGTGACAAATCCAAATAAATCAGAGTCACTTTTACTGAGCACTTCAGCAGACAGCTCAGATTTAATGAATCATCCTTCAGACCCCCAAGGAAGATTTTCTTTTCTGGGCCCAAGGGGAACAAATCAGTGACAAAAAAATTCACTTGTGGGTTAAAACTCTGCCAATCCAATGTGTGAAAATTTTGTGGTTGGTGTTACCAATAACCACTAGAGCTTTCAGGATCAGCTATATGGTCAGTGTGTCCAGTGCAGAGAAAAGGAGGCTGCTATAGATCAGATGATTTTCCTCATCGGTGACTGAGGAAGGATTTTGCATTCCTTAATTTGTGCCCTTCTGTGCATTTTTGGCTGGAACATCTCAACAACACTGAAAAGAAAACAAAAAAGAAGGAAAAAGAAAAAAAAAACACAAAAGAATAGAAATCAACTCTAAACCACACCACTACCAAAAGTCATCACACAGATAAAACATCGCGGGTTAGTCATTGTGGGTCATTCAAACAGTTTTAAGGCTTAATGTCTTGATCCCCTCTAAAAACTTGCATCTCCATTTCCTTCCCCCCTTTGGGATCCATCCAGATGCCTACTCAAATACCTGCTGGCGCCAGAGGAAATTCTCCTGTAACAGATACCCTGTGATGCAAAACCAATATTTTGTTTCCAGGGTCATCCCTTTCACACCCCCACAGACCCTCTTGCTTCACCAACCTGCTTTTTGGTCAAGCCAAAACATGAGAAATTGCGAATCTGAAGGGTGGGATTTTGAAGCAGTTTAATAGGCTTGGTGATTGCTAACCCACACATTTCCTCTGCCTTCTCCTCCGTTGTGGTAGCCTTGTCTAAAAATTTATGTTGGGTTAACAGGCTGCTGGGCAGGATACCTCTGTCACAGTTCAGCAGAGGAAGAGGAAGAGTAATTTAACCTGACCTTAAAATGTTCATGGTGATCAGACTGGTGGCACCTTTTCAGAGAGGGTAATAGGCTAATTCAAAGGCCAGATAAAGCTAAGAGGCATCCTTCAGTAGTAGGGTGTAAGCAAGTGCATTAGAATCTGGATCCAGGTAAAATGGTCAGTTACAAAGCAGTTTTTGGTGTCGTTCATGTGCAAACAAAAAGGCAAAACTGTACTTTGTGCAGGTTCCTCATCATTTGATTAGTGAATTGTGTTAGCAAGGAGGAGTGGAACAGGGCTTGGAATTTGGTTAGGAACTTCTTGGTTTGACACTTTATCCTATTCTACTTTTGGATCTTATTTGTGCTTTCTGGCCATTCATACATTTTATGTCATAAACAGAAAAAAAATAAATAATAGAAATCAACTCTAAACCTCACCACTACCAAATGCTATTTAGCATATGGCATACATGAGAAGGAATCCTTCAGAAAGGATAAAAATAAGCACTTTTTTAGAGTGACATTTTAGGTGCTCATTTCTTCATTTATACTTAAAATATATAACATGGGCAATACCTCTGGGATGATAACTGAAGAAGATAGCTAAGATTATTTACTTGTAAGAAAATGGACAACCCAATCTTTTATGTAAGTCTAATGAAGTTAAGTTCAAGGCTAATACACCAAAGACTCTCTTTGGATTCCTACAGTTGGCTTGCAACTGAATTTCTTTAAAGAAACTTTATCCTTTTACATTTTCCTCATGAGGGAAACAAATAAAATAGCTGAGTTTTTATCTCCTATCAGTCTTCTAAAGAAAATAAAATATACTGAGAATGTCAGGAAACAAACAGACTTTTGTCCATCACTGAAAGAAAAGAACTCATAAAATATTATTTTCACAAAATGGATGCGTGTAAGATTTTAAGACTTTGCCATAGAGTGAGCAATTTATTGCACCAGAAATTAGTCATCCAAAAGCCTGCAGAATATGCCAGAATGCTTGCTCACTTCTTTAAAAAAGCCTTCCATTCCAAGATAATATATTGCATAAAGTGCAGGAGAACAAGAGTAAAAATGTGTTTTTTTAATGATTAAGGACTGATCTTGTTCCAATTGAGGCAATGGCAAAACTCCATGGAATTGAGCTGAATATATGGGTATAGATAAGATGTTGTTTACTGTGCTCTCGCTTTTTCTGAGAGCAAAATGTAAATGAAATATATCCCTTGCACAAATTAGATTATCCCAAGTCATCTGCTGACTCCTACTTGAAAGAGAACACAGGGATCTCTCCATGTTCCCCAGGAGCTGCAAGCCCTGTTATCCATGCAGCCTTAAGGACCCTCTTGCCAGTGTGTGAATTGGCTGTTGCACTGAAGGAATGAACGCAGTCACGGAACAAAAGTTCACGAGATTTTGCTTGTGTGTGTAAAGGAATGTAATCATTTTTAAGTCCTCCCAGTCCTCCTTCAGTTGTAGTTGGATTTCTTTTAAAAGCAGTACATGTCTTTGTGCAGAGTCATGCGTGCTTTCGGCACAGCCCTGAGCAGGGAGAGAGCAAGAGTTTCCTCCACATACCACATTTGAACTGGGAAATGAGCAGAGGGAGCGTGAGCTGCTTCGTTTATGCTGCAGCTCACCCCTCAATCACTGGGTAGGCATTGACCAAAAAGAAAAAAAGAAAAGGAGAAAAAAAAATAAATAAATGAAGGAACAGTGTTGAGTCAGGCTCTGTGAGCATCAGCCAGGTAATTCATGTGAGAGAGATGGATGGAGATTGTGCCAGTGGTGGAAATTATTCCTTCCAAGGAAGAAAACAGGATCAGAGAAAACACTGTGTTTCTACAAGTCCTCTGTTTTCCCAAAACACTTCTTTGGGAGGTAAAACTTCCAGTTTGCATGTCTTAAGGTTAAGACTCTGCAAGTCCCTCATAAGATGCTAAAGAAGAATTTGTCAAGAGATTTTTCTTAACAAAACCTTTAGAAGACAAACAAATAATCTGACAGGTTCTGCTTAATTGCTTCAGGGGTACAAAACATTAGCCAGCTTGTGCAATGCCTTGCTGGCAGAGGCAGACCTGCATGAAAAAAATAATTACCTCTGAAACAAGAGGTGGGGAAGAGTGCTGTAATTGCTGCAGAGCAATGTTATTAGGAAGTGTGAAGGAGTAGAAGGGAGTTGTTTGCAATAAACTGACCAAATGATTCCTATGTTCTTGGCTGTACGACTCATCAGCCCATCAGGTAAAAAGTGCAAGGCAAAGTGAATTAATACAGTTGCCTCCTTCCCTCTCTGGCCCATTCTGGTGGGTTACAGAGCATAAAAGTGTTGGTTTTGACATTATTAGGTTATCCTGAAAATAAATCTCTTTTGAAAAGGTGAATAATTGGACAGAGCTTAGTGCTGACAAGCAAAAGATTGGAGGCAGAGAGAATGATGGTGAGGGGGAGAGGGAAGAGGGCTGTGGTGCTAGAGATGCAAACCCATTCCAGGAGGCCACCAGTATGTGAGGAGCTGTAAGTCTCATTCTGGTTTGTACTTTGGCAAATGAGTGCAGTTTTGGGTCTGATAAGGATCAAACTTCATTTATGGTTTCTGGAACTGTTTTTGATCCGGCAGAGAAATGAGACATACCTTTTCATGTAATCTAAACTGTGCAAGGTATACCCCTGCCCAATAAAATTAAAAGGTAGTAAATTTAGTCCCTATAAAAGGAAATCTCTACTTTTCCCAACATTTAGCTAATCTGTGGGGTTCACTGCCATAAGTGGTCATCAAGATAATATATTGTGGCTGGACTCTTAAAAAGAGCTAGATAATTTTATGATCACCAGCAACATCTGTAACTATGCAAACAAAGATCATGATAACAGTAATCCAACCTCATAATTTTACAGCATAGAATAAATCCCCTTGGGGACACAGGAAAGGCTGTATAATTCACTAGTTGTCTGATAAGCAATAGGTGTCTTCTCCTGACACCTAAGAAACAGGGCACCATGAGACACATCTTACCAGACTATTTGCTTGTGTCTACTCCCACCAAAGACCATGGCAGTGTTTCAAGTGCTTAATATGAACTCAAACTTCATGTAGACATGTCTGACGGCTCGAT
>NW_027145239.1:0-25636 GCF_026170545.1 Melanerpes formicivorus | reverse complement strand
AAATCCAATTTGCCATCTGATCTAACTTCTGGAGGCAGTCAAAATGAGACTTAGAATTCTTCCCTACCTTATTCCTGTGCTGAGATACAGGCTGCTCCAACCTGCTGTAAAATGCTTGATTTCGAGAGTGAGCGAAACTAATGAAAACATTGTTGGGGTAAAACCTAAAGGGAAAGACCTAGCACCAAATCCAATTTGCCATCTGATCTAACTTCTGGAGGCAGTCAAAATGAGCCTTAGAATTCTTCCCTACCTTATTCCTGTGCTGAGATACAGGCTGCTCCAACCTGCTGTAAAATGCTTGATTTCGAGAGTGAGCGAAACTAATGAAAACATTGTTGGGGTAAAACCTAAAGGGAAAGACCTAGCACCAAATCCAATTTGCCATCTGATCTAACTTCTGGAGGCAGTCAAAATGATCCTTAGAATTCTTCCCTACCTTATTCCTGTGCTGAGATACAGGCTGCTCCAACCTGCTGTAAAATGCTTGATTTCGAGAGTGAGCGAAACTAATGAAAACATTGTTGGGGTAAAACCTAAAGGGAAAGACCTAGCACCAAATCCAATTTGCCATCTGATCTAACTTCTGGAGGCAGTCAAAATGAGACTTAGAATTCTTCCCTACCTTATTCCTGTGCTGAGATACAGGCTGCTCCAACCTGCTGTAAAATGCTTGATTTCGAGAGTGAGCGAAACTAATGAAAACATTGTTGGGGTAAAACCTAAAGGGAAAGACCTAGCACCAAATCCAATTTGCCATCTGATCTAACTTCTGGAGGCAGTCAAAATGATCCTTAGAATTCTTCCCTACCTTATTCCTGTGCTGAGATACAGGCTGCTCCAACCTGCTGTAAAATGCTTGATTTCGAGAGTGAGCGAAACTAATGAAAACATTGTTGGGGTAAAACCTAAAGGGAAAGACCTAGCACCAAATCCAATTTGCCATCTGATCTAACTTCTGGAGGCAGTCAAAATGAGCCTTAGAATTCTTCCCTACCTTATTCCTGTGCTGAGATACAGGCTGCTCCAACCTGCTGTCAAATGCTTGATTTCGAGAGTGAGCGAAACTAATGAAAACATTGTTGGGGTAAAACCTAAAGGGAAAGACCTAGCACCAAATCCAATTTGCCATCTGATCTAACTTCTGGAGGCAGTCAAAATGAGCCTTAGAATTCTTCCCTACCTTATTCCTGTGCTGAGATACAGGCTGCTCCAACCTGCTGTAAAATGCTTGATTTCGAGAGTGAGCGAAACTAATGAAAACATTGTTGGGGTAAAACCTAAAGGGAAAGACCTAGCACCAAATCCAATTTGCCATCTGATCTAACTTCTGGAGGCAGTCAAAATGAGCCTTAGAATTCTTCCCTACCTTATTCCTGTGCTGAGATACAGGCTGCTCCAACCTGCTGTAAAATGCTTGATTTCGAGAGTGAGCGAAACTAATGAAAACATTGTTGGGTTAAAACCTAAAGGGAAAGACCTAGCACCAAATCCAATTTGCCATCTGATCTAACTTCTGGAGGCAGTCAAAATGAGCCTTAGAATTCTTCCCTACCTTATTCCTGTGCTGAGATACAGGCTGCTCCAACCTGCTGTAAAATGCTTGATTTCGAGAGTGAGCGAAACTAATGAAAACATTGTTGGGGTAAAACCTAAAGGGAAAGACCTAGCACCAAATCCAATTTGCCATCTGATCTAACTTCTGGAGGCAGTCAAAATGAGCCTTAGAATTCTTCCCTACCTTATTCCTGTGCTGAGATACAGGCTGCTCCAACCTGCTGTAAAATGCTTGATTTCGAGAGTGAGCGAAACTAATGAAAACATTGTTGGGGTAAAACCTAAAGGGAAAGACCTAGCACCAAATCCAATTTGCCATCTGATCTAACTTCTGGAGGCAGTCAAAATGATCCTTAGAATTCTTCCCTACCTTATTCCTGTGCTGAGATACAGGCTGCTCCAACCTGCTGTAAAATGCTTGATTTCGAGAGTGAGCGAAACTAATGAAAACATTGTTGGGGTAAAACCTAAAGGGAAAGACCTAGCACCAAATCCAATTTGCCATATGATCTAACTTCTGGAGGCAGTCAAAATGAGCCTTAGAATTCTTCCCTACCTTATTCCTGTGCTGAGATACAGGCTGCTCCAACCTGCTGTAAAATGCTTGATTTCGAGAGTGAGCGAAACTAATGAAAACATTGTTGGGGTAAAACCTAAAGGGAAAGACCTAGCACCAAATCCAATTTGCCATCTGATCTAACTTCTGGAGGCAGTCAAAATGATCCTTAGAATTCTTCCCTACCTTATTCCTGTGCTGAGATACAGGCTGCTCCAACCTGCTGTAAAATGCTTGATTTCGAGAGTGAGCGAAACTAATGAAAACATTGTTGGGGTAAAACCTAAAGGGAAAGACCTAGCACCAAATCCAATTTGCCATCTGATCTAACTTCTGGAGGCAGTCAAAATGAGACTTAGAATTCTTCCCTACCTTATTCCTGTGCTGAGATACAGGCTGCTCCAACCTGCTGTAAAATGCTTGATTTCGAGAGTGAGCGAAACTAATGAAAACATTGTTGGGGTAAAACCTAAAGGGAAAGACCTAGCACCAAATCCAATTTGCCATCTGATCTAACTTCTGGAGGCAGTCAAAATGATCCTTAGAATTCTTCCCTACCTTATTCCTGTGCTGAGATACAGGCTGCTCCAACCTGCTGTAAAATGCTTGATTTCGAGAGTGAGCGAAACTAATGAAAACATTGTTGGGGTAAAACCTAAAGGGAAAGACCTAGCACCAAATCCAATTTGCCATCTGATCTAACTTCTGGAGGCAGTCAAAATGAGCCTTAGAATTCTTCCCTACCTTATTCCTGTGCTGAGATACAGGCTGCTCCAACCTGCTGTAAAATGCTTGATTTCGAGAGTGAGCGAAACTAATGAAAACATTGTTGGGGTAAAACCTAAAGGGAAAGACCTAGCACCAAATCCAATTTGCCATCTGATCTAACTTCTGGAGGCAGTCAAAATGAGCCTTAGAATTCTTCCCTACCTTATTCCTGTGCTGAGATACAGGCTGCTCCAACCTGCTGTAAAATGCTTGATTTCGAGAGTGAGCGAAACTAATGAAAACATTGTTGGGGTAAAACCTAAAGGGAAAGACCTAGCACCAAATCCAATTTGCCATCTGATCTAACTTCTGGAGGCAGTCAAAATGAGCCTTAGAATTCTTCCCTACCTTATTCCTGTGCTGAGATACAGGCTGCTCCAACCTGCTGTAAAATGCTTGATTTCGAGAGTGAGCGAAACTAATGAAAACATTGTTGGGGTAAAACCTAAAGGGAAAGACCTAGCACCAAATCCAATTTGCCATCTGATCTAACTTCTGGAGGCAGTCAAAATGATCCTTAGAATTCTTCCCTACCTTATTCCTGTGCTGAGATACAGGCTGCTCCAACCTGCTGTAAAATGCTTGATTTCGAGAGTGAGCGAAACTAATGAAAACATTGTTGGGGTAAAACCTAAAGGGAAAGACCTAGCACCAAATCCAATTTGCCATATGATCTAACTTCTGGAGGCAGTCAAAATGAGCCTTAGAATTCTTCCCTACCTTATTCCTGTGCTGAGATACAGGCTGCTCCAACCTGCTGTAAAATGCTTGATTTCGAGAGTGAGCGAAACTAATGAAAACATTGTTGGGGTAAAACCTAAAGGGAAAGACCTAGCACCAAATCCAATTTGCCATCTGATCTAACTTCTGGAGGCAGTCAAAATGATCCTTAGAATTCTTCCCTACCTTATTCCTGTGCTGAGATACAGGCTGCTCCAACCTGCTGTAAAATGCTTGATTTCGAGAGTGAGCGAAACTAATGAAAACATTGTTGGGGTAAAACCTAAAGGGAAAGACCTAGCACCAAATCCAATTTGCCATCTGATCTAACTTCTGGAGGCAGTCAAAATGAGACTTAGAATTCTTCCCTACCTTATTCCTGTGCTGAGATACAGGCTGCTCCAACCTGCTGTAAAATGCTTGATTTCGAGAGTGAGCGAAACTAATGAAAACATTGTTGGGGTAAAACCTAAAGGGAAAGACCTAGCACCAAATCCAATTTGCCATCTGATCTAACTTCTGGAGGCAGTCAAAATGATCCTTAGAATTCTTCCCTACCTTATTCCTGTGCTGAGATACAGGCTGCTCCAACCTGCTGTAAAATGCTTGATTTCGAGAGTGAGCGAAACTAATGAAAACATTGTTGGGGTAAAACCTAAAGGGAAAGACCTAGCACCAAATCCAATTTGCCATCTGATCTAACTTCTGGAGGCAGTCAAAATGATCCTTAGAATTCTTCCCTACCTTATTCCTGTGCTGAGATACAGGCTGCTCCAACCTGCTGTAAAATGCTTGATTTCGAGAGTGAGCGAAACTAATGAAAACATTGTTGGGGTAAAACCTAAAGGGAAAGACCTAGCACCAAATCCAATTTGCCATCTGATCTAACTTCTGGAGGCAGTCAAAATGATCCTTAGAATTCTTCCCTACCTTATTCCTGTGCTGAGATACAGGCTGCTCCAACCTGCTGTAAAATGCTTGATTTCGAGAGTGAGCGAAACTAATGAAAACATTGTTGGGGTAAAACCTAAAGGGAAAGACCTAGCACCAAATCCAATTTGCCATCTGATCTAACTTCTGGAGGCAGTCAAAATGAGCCTTAGAATTCTTCCCTACCTTATTCCTGTGCTGAGATACAGGCTGCTCCAACCTGCTGTAAAATGCTTGATTTCGAGAGTGAGCGAAACTAATGAAAACATTGTTGGGGTAAAACCTAAAGGGAAAGACCTAGCACCAAATCCAATTTGCCATCTGATCTAACTTCTGGAGGCAGTCAAAATGAGCCTTAGAATTCTTCCCTACCTTATTCCTGTGCTGAGATACAGGCTGCTCCAACCTGCTGTAAAATGCTTGATTTCGAGAGTGAGCGAAACTAATGAAAACATTGTTGGGGTAAAACCTAAAGGGAAAGACCTAGCACCAAATCCAATTTGCCATCTGATCTAACTTCTGGAGGCAGTCAAAATGATCCTTAGAATTCTTCCCTACCTTATTCCTGTGCTGAGATACAGGCTGCTCCAACCTGCTGTAAAATGCTTGATTTCGAGAGTGAGCGAAACTAATGAAAACATTGTTGGGGTAAAACCTAAAGGGAAAGACCTAGCACCAAATCCAATTTGCCATCTGATCTAACTTCTGGAGGCAGTCAAAATGATCCTTAGAATTCTTCCCTACCTTATTCCTGTGCTGAGATACAGGCTGCTCCAACCTGCTGTAAAATGCTTGATTTCGAGAGTGAGCGAAACTAATGAAAACATTGTTGGGGTAAAACCTAAAGGGAAAGACCTAGCACCAAATCCAATTTGCCATCTGATCTAACTTCTGGAGGCAGTCAAAATGAGCCTTAGAATTCTTCCCTACCTTATTCCTGTGCTGAGATACAGGCTGCTCCAACCTGCTGTAAAATGCTTGATTTCGAGAGTGAGCGAAACTAATGAAAACATTGTTGGGGTAAAACCTAAAGGGAAAGACCTAGCACCAAATCCAATTTGCCATCTGATCTAACTTCTGGAGGCAGTCAAAATGAGCCTTAGAATTCTTCCCTACCTTATTCCTGTGCTGAGATACAGGCTGCTCCAACCTGCTGTAAAATGCTTGATTTCGAGAGTGAGCGAAACTAATGAAAACATTGTTGGGGTAAAACCTAAAGGGAAAGACCTAGCACCAAATCCAATTTGCCATCTGATCTAACTTCTGGAGGCAGTCAAAATGAGCCTTAGAAGTCTTCCCTACCTTATTCCTGTGCTGAGATACAGGCTGCTCCAACCTGCTGTAAAATGCTTGATTTCGAGAGTGAGCGAAACTAATGAAAACATTGTTGGGGTAAAACCTAAAGGGAAAGACCTAGCACCAAATCCAATTTGCCATCTGATCTAACTTCTGGAGGCAGTCAAAATGAGCCTTAGAATTCTTCCCTACCTTATTCCTGTGCTGAGATACAGGCTGCTCCAACCTGCTGTAAAATGCTTGATTTCGAGAGTGAGCGAAACTAATGAAAACATTGTTGGGGTAAAACCTAAAGGGAAAGACCTAGCACCAAATCCAATTTGCCATCTGATCTAACTTCTGGAGGCAGTCAAAATGAGCCTTAGAATTCTTCCCTACCTTATTCCTGTGCTGAGATACAGGCTGCTCCAACCTGCTGTAAAATGCTTGATTTCGAGAGTGAGCGAAACTAATGAAAACATTGTTGGGGTAAAACCTAAAGGGAAAGACCTAGCACCAAATCCAATTTGCCATCTGATCTAACTTCTGGAGGCAGTCAAAATGAGCCTTAGAATTCTTCCCTACCTTATTCCTGTGCTGAGATACAGGCTGCTCCAACCTGCTGTAAAATGCTTGATTTCGAGAGTGAGCGAAACTAATGAAAACATTGTTGGGGTAAAACCTAAAGGGAAAGACCTAGCACCAAATCCAATTTGCCATCTGATCTAACTTCTGGAGGCAGTCAAAATGAGCCTTAGAATTCTTCCCTACCTTATTCCTGTGCTGAGATACAGGCTGCTCCAACCTGCTGTAAAATGCTTGATTTCGAGAGTGAGCGAAACTAATGAAAACATTATTGGGGTAAAACCTAAAGGGAAAGACCTAGCACCAAATCCAATTTGCCATCTGATCTAACTTCTGGAGGCAGTCAAAATGAGCCTTAGAATTCTTCCCTACCTTATTCCTGTGCTGAGATACAGGCTGCTCCAACCTGCTGTAAAATGCTTGATTTCGAGAGTGAGCGAAACTAATGAAAACATTGTTGGGGTAAAACCTAAAGGGAAAGACCTAGCACCAAATCCAATTTGCCATCTGATCTAACTTCTGGAGGCAGTCAAAATGAGCCTTAGAATTCTTCCCTACCTTATTCCTGTGCTGAGATACAGGCTGCTCCAACCTGCTGTAAAATGCTTGATTTCGAGAGTGAGCGAAACTAATGAAAACATTGTTGGGGTAAAACCTAAAGGGAAAGACCTAGCACCAAATCCAATTTGCCATCTGATCTAACTTCTGGAGGCAGTCAAAATGAGCCTTAGAATTCTTCCCTACCTTATTCCTGTGCTGAGATACAGGCTGCTCCAACCTGCTGTAAAATGCTTGATTTCGAGAGTGAGCGAAACTAATGAAAACATTGTTGGGGTAAAACCTAAAGGGAAAGACCTAGCACCAAATCCAATTTGCCATCTGATCTAACTTCTGGAGGCAGTCAAAATGAGTATTTGAATTCTTCCCTACCTTATTCCTGTGCTGAGATACAGGCTGCTCCAACCTGCTGTAAAATGCTTGATTTCGAGAGTGAGCGAAACTAATGAAAACATTGTTGGGGTAAAACCTAAAGGGAAAGACCTAGCACCAAATCCAATTTGCCATCTGATCTAACTTCTGGAGGCAGTCAAAATGATCCTTAGAATTCTTCCCTACCTTATTCCTGTGCTGAGATACAGGCTGCTCCAACCTGCTGTAAAATGCTTGATTTCGAGAGTGAGCGAAACTAATGAAAACATTGTTGGGGTAAAACCTAAAGGGAAAGACCTAGCACCAAATCCAATTTGCCATCTGATCTAACTTCTGGAGGCAGTCAAAATGAGCCTTAGAATTCTTCCCTACCTTATTCCTGTGCTGAGATACAGGCTGCTCCAACCTGCTGTAAAATGCTTGATTTCGAGAGTGAGCGAAACTAATGAAAACATTGTTGGGGTAAAACCTAAAGGGAAAGACCTAGCACCAAATCCAATTTGCCATCTGATCTAACTTCTGGAGGCAGTCAAAATGATCCTTAGAATTCTTCCCTACCTTATTCCTGTGCTGAGATACAGGCTGCTCCAACCTGCTGTAAAATGCTTGATTTCGAGAGTGAGCGAAACTAATGAAAACATTGTTGGGGTAAAACCTAAAGGGAAAGACCTAGCACCAAATCCAATTTGCCATCTGATCTAACTTCTGGAGGCAGTCAAAATGATCCTTAGAATTCTTCCCTACCTTATTCCTGTGCTGAGATACAGGCTGCTCCAACCTGCTGTAAAATGCTTGATTTCGAGAGTGAGCGAAACTAATGAAAACATTGTTGGGGTAAAACCTAAAGGGAAAGACCTAGCACCAAATCCAATTTGCCATCTGATCTAACTTCTGGAGGCAGTCAAAATGATCCTTAGAATTCTTCCCTACCTTATTCCTGTGCTGAGATACAGGCTGCTCCAACCTGCTGTAAAATGCTTGATTTCGAGAGTGAGCGAAACTAATGAAAACATTGTTGGGGTAAAACGTAAAGGGAAAGACCTAGCACCAAATCCAATTTGCCATCTGATCTAACTTCTGGAGGCAGTCAAAATGATCCTTAGAATTCTTCCCTACCTTATTCCTGTGCTGAGATACAGGCTGCTCCAACCTGCTGTAAAATGCTTGATTTCGAGAGTGAGCGAAACTAATGAAAACATTGTTGGGGTAAAACCTAAAGGGAAAGACCTAGCACCAAATCCAATTTGCCATCTGATCTAACTTCTGGAGGCAGTCAAAATGATCCTTAGAATTCTTCCCTACCTTATTCCTGTGCTGAGATACAGGCTGCTCCAACCTGCTGTAAAATGCTTGATTTCGAGAGTGAGCGAAACTAATGAAAACATTGTTGGGGTAAAACCTAAAGGGAAAGACCTAGCACCAAATCCAATTTGCCATCTGATCTAACTTCTGGAGGCAGTCAAAATGAGCCTTAGAATTCTTCCCTACCTTATTCCTGTGCTGAGATACAGGCTGCTCCAACCTGCTGTAAAATGCTTGATTTCGAGAGTGAGCGAAACTAATGAAAACATTGTTGGGGTAAAACCTAAAGGGAAAGACCTAGCACCAAATCCAATTTGCCATCTGATCTAACTTCTGGAGGCAGTCAAAATGAGCCTTAGAATTCTTCCCTACCTTATTCCTGTGCTGAGATACAGGCTGCTCCAACCTGCTGTAAAATGCTTGATTTCGAGAGTGAGCGAAACTAATGAAAACATTGTTGGGGTAAAACCTAAAGGGAAAGACCTAGCACCAAATCCAATTTGCCATCTGATCTAACTTCTGGAGGCAGTCAAAATGAGCCTTAGAATTCTTCCCTACCTTATTCCTGTGCTGAGATACAGGCTGCTCCAACCTGCTGTAAAATGCTTGATTTCGAGAGTGAGCGAAACTAATGAAAACATTGTTGGGGTAAAACCTAAAGGGAAAGACCTAGCACCAAATCCAATTTGCCATCTGATCTAACTTCTGGAGGCAGTCAAAATGATCCTTAGAATTCTTCCCTACCTTATTCCTGTGCTGAGATACAGGCTGCTCCAACCTGCTGTAAAATGCTTGATTTCGAGAGTGAGCGAAACTAATGAAAACATTGTTGGGGTAAAACCTAAAGGGAAAGACCTAGCACCAAATCCAATTTGCCATCTGATCTAACTTCTGGAGGCAGTCAAAATGAGCCTTAGAATTCTTCCCTACCTTATTCCTGTGCTGAGATACAGGCTGCTCCAACCTGCTGTAAAATGCTTGATTTCGAGAGTGAGCGAAACTAATGAAAACATTGTTGGGGTAAAACCTAAAGGGAAAGACCTAGCACCAAATCCAATTTGCCATCTGATCTAACTTCTGGAGGCAGTCAAAATGATCCTTTGAATTCTTCCTTCCCTACCTTATTCCTGTGCTGAGATACAGGCTGCTCCAACCTGCTGTAAAATGCTTGATTTCGAGAGTGAGCGAAACTAATGAAAACATTGTTGGGGTAAAACCTAAAGGGAAAGACCTAGCACCAAATCCAATTTGCCATCTGATCTAACTTCTGGAGGCAGTCAAAATGAGCCTTAGAATTCTTCCCTACCTTATTCCTGTGCTGAGATACAGGCTGCTCCAACCTGCTGTAAAATGCTTGATTTCGAGAGTGAGCGAAACTAATGAAAACATTGTTGGGGTAAAACCTAAAGGGAAAGACCTAGCACCAAATCCAATTTGCCATCTGATCTAACTTCTGGAGGCAGTCAAAATGAGCCTTAGAATTCTTCCCTACCTTATTCCTGTGCTGAGATACAGGCTGCTCCAACCTGCTGTAAAATGCTTGATTTCGAGAGTGAGCGAAACTAATGAAAACATTGTTGGGGTAAAACCTAAAGGGAAAGACCTAGCACCAAATCCAATTTGCCATCTGATCTAACTTCTGGAGGCAGTCAAAATGATCCTTAGAATTCTTCCCTACCTTATTCCTGTGCTGAGATACAGGCTGCTCCAACCTGCTGTAAAATGCTTGATTTCGAGAGTGAGCGAAACTAATGAAAACATTGTTGGGGTAAAACCTAAAGGGAAAGACCTAGCACCAAATCCAATTTGCCATCTGATCTAACTTCTGGAGGCAGTCAAAATGAGCCTTAGAATTCTTCCCTACCTTATTCCTGTGCTGAGATACAGGCTGCTCCAACCTGCTGTAAAATGCTTGATTTCGAGAGTGAGCGAAACTAATGAAAACATTGTTGGGGTAAAACCTAAAGGGAAAGACCTAGCACCAAATCCAATTTGCCATCTGATCTAACTTCTGGAGGCAGTCAAAATGAGCCTTAGAATTCTTCCCTACCTTATTCCTGTGCTGAGATACAGGCTGCTCCAACCTGCTGTAAAATGCTTGATTTCGAGAGTGAGCGAAACTAATGAAAACATTGTTGGGGTAAAACCTAAAGGGAAAGACCTAGCACCAAATCCAATTTGCCATCTGATCTAACTTCTGGAGGCAGTCAAAATGAGCCTTAGAATTCTTCCCTACCTTATTCCTGTGCTGAGATACAGGCTGCTCCAACCTGCTGTAAAATGCTTGATTTCGAGAGTGAGCGAAACTAATGAAAACATTGTTGGGGTAAAACCTAAAGGGAAAGACCTAGCACCAAATCCAATTTGCCATCTGATCTAACTTCTGGAGGCAGTCAAAATGATCCTTAGAATTCTTCCCTACCTTATTCCTGTGCTGAGATACAGGCTGCTCCAACCTGCTGTAAAATGCTTGATTTCGAGAGTGAGCGAAACTAATGAAAACATTGTTGGGGTAAAACCTAAAGGGAAAGACCTAGCACCAAATCCAATTTGCCATCTGATCTAACTTCTGGAGGCAGTCAAAATGAGCCTTAGAATTCTTCCCTACCTTATTCCTGTGCTGAGATACAGGCTGCTCCAACCTGCTGTAAAATGCTTGATTTCGAGAGTGAGCGAAACTAATGAAAACATTGTTGGGGTAAAACCTAAAGGGAAAGACCTAGCACCAAATCCAATTTGCCATCTGATCTAACTTCTGGAGGCAGTCAAAATGAGCCTTAGAATTCTTCCCTACCTTATTCCTGTGCTGAGATACAGGCTGCTCCAACCTGCTGTAAAATGCTTGATTTCGAGAGTGAGCGAAACTAATGAAAACATTGTTGGGGTAAAACCTAAAGGGAAAGACCTAGCACCAAATCCAATTTGCCATCTGATCTAACTTCTGGAGGCAGTCAAAATGAGCCTTAGAATTCTTCCCTACCTTATTCCTGTGCTGAGATACAGGCTGCTCCAACCTGCTGTAAAATGCTTGATTTCGAGAGTGAGCGAAACTAATGAAAACATTGTTGGGGTAAAACCTAAAGGGAAAGACCTAGCACCAAATCCAATTTGCCATCTGATCTAACTTCTGGAGGCAGTCAAAATGAGCAGTTGAATTCTTCCCTACCTTATTCCTGTGCTGAGATACAGGCTGCTCCAAACTGCTGTAAAATGCTTGATTTCGAGAGTGAGCGAAACTAATGAAAACATTGTTGGGGTAAAACCTAAAGGGAAAGACCTAGCACCAAATCCAATTTGCCATCTGATCTAACTTCTGGAGGCAGTCAAAATGAGCCTTAGAATTCTTCCCTACCTTATTCCTGTGCTGAGATACAGGCTGCTCCAACCTGCTGTAAAATGCTTGATTTCGAGAGTGAGCGAAACTAATGAAAACATTGTTGGGGTAAAACCTAAAGGGAAAGACCTAGCACCAAATCCAATTTGCCATCTGATCTAACTTCTGGAGGCAGTCAAAATGAGCCTTAGAATTCTTCCCTACCTTATTCCTGTGCTGAGATACAGGCTGCTCCAACCTGCTGTAAAATGCTTGATTTCGAGAGTGAGCGAAACTAATGAAAACATTGTTGGGGTAAAACCTAAAGGGAAAGACCTAGCACCAAATTCAATTTGCCATCTGATCTAACTTCTGGAGGCAGTCAAAATGAGCCTTAGAATTCTTCCCTACCTTATTCCTGTGCTGAGATACAGGCTGCTCCAACCTGCTGTAAAATGCTTGATTTCGAGAGTGAGCGAAACTAATGAAAACATTGTTGGGGTAAAACCTAAAGGGAAAGACCTAGCACCAAATCCAATTTGCCATCTGATCTAACTTCTGGAGGCAGTCAAAATGATCCTTAGAATTCTTCCCTACCTTATTCCTGTGCTGAGATACAGGCTGCTCCAACCTGCTGTAAAATGCTTGATTTCGAGAGTGAGCGAAACTAATGAAAACATTGTTGGGGTAAAACCTAAAGGGAAAGACCTAGCACCAAATCCAATTTGCCATCTGATCTAACTTCTGGAGGCAGTCAAAATGATCCTTAGAATTCTTCCCTACCTTATTCCTGTGCTGAGATACAGGCTGCTCCAACCTGCTGTAAAATGCTTGATTTCGAGAGTGAGCGAAACTAATGAAAACATTGTTGGGGTAAAACCTAAAGGGAAAGACCTAGCACCAAATCCAATTTGCCATCTGATCTAACTTCTGGAGGCAGTCAAAATGAGCCTTAGAATTCTTCCCTACCTTATTCCTGTGCTGAGATACAGGCTGCTCCAACCTGCTGTAAAATGCTTGATTTCGAGAGTGAGCGAAACTAATGAAAACATTGTTGGGGTAAAACCTAAAGGGAAAGACCTAGCACCAAATCCAATTTGCCATCTGATCTAACTTCTGGAGGCAGTCAAAATGAGCCTTAGAATTCTTCCCTACCTTATTCCTGTGCTGAGATACAGGCTGCTCCAACCTGCTGTAAAATGCTTGATTTCGAGAGTGAGCGAAACTAATGAAAACATTGTTGGGGTAAAACCTAAAGGGAAAGACCTAGCACCAAATCCAATTTGCCATCTGATCTAACTTCTGGAGGCAGTCAAAATGAGCCTTAGAATTCTTCCCTACCTTATTCCTGTGCTGAGATACAGGCTGCTCCAACCTGCTGTAAAATGCTTGATTTCGAGAGTGAGCGAAACTAATGAAAACATTGTTGGGGTAAAACCTAAAGGGAAAGACCTAGCACCAAATCCAATTTGCCATCTGATCTAACTTCTGGAGGCAGTCAAAATGAGCCTTAGAATTCTTCCCTACCTTATTCCTGTGCTGAGATACAGGCTGCTCCAACCTGCTGTAAAATGCTTGATTTCGAGAGTGAGCGAAACTAATGAAAACATTGTTGGGGTAAAACCTAAAGGGAAAGACCTAGCACCAAATCCAATTTGCCATCTGATCTAACTTCTGGAGGCAGTCAAAATGAGCCTTAGAATTCTTCCCTACCTTATTCCTGTGCTGAGATACAGGCTGCTCCAACCTGCTGTAAAATGCTTGATTTCGAGAGTGAGCGAAACTAATGAAAACATTGTTGGGGTAAAACCTAAAGGGAAAGACCTAGCACCAAATCCAATTTGCCATCTGATCTAACTTCTGGAGGCAGTCAAAATGAGCCTTAGAATTCTTCCCTACCTTATTCCTGTGCTGAGA
Organism: Melanerpes formicivorus; assembly: GCF_026170545.1. Taxonomy (NCBI): domain Eukaryota; kingdom Metazoa; phylum Chordata; class Aves; order Piciformes; family Picidae; genus Melanerpes; species Melanerpes formicivorus. The sequence continues at coordinate 11,783 of NW_027145239.1, read as the reverse complement.
TACAGGCTGCTCCAACCTGCTGTAAAATGCTTGATTTCGAGAGTGAGCGAAACTAATGAAAACATTGTTGGAGTAAAACCTAAAGGGAAAGACCTAGCACCAAATTCAATTTGCCATCTGATCTAACTTCTGGAGGCAGTCCAAATGAGCCTTAGAATTCTTCCCTACCTTATTCCTGTGCTGAGATACAGGCTGCTCCAACCTGCTGTAAAATGCTTGATTTCGAGAGTGAGCGAAACTAATGAAAACATTGTTGGGGTAAAACCTAAAGGGAAAGACCTAGCACCAAATCCAATTTGCCATCTGATCTAACTTCTGGAGGCAGTCAAAATGAGCCTTAGAATTCTTCCCTACCTTATTCCTGTGCTGAGATACAGGCTGCTCCAACCTGCTGTAAAATGCTTGATTTCGAGAGTGAGCGAAACTAATGAAAACATTGTTGGGGTAAAACCTAAAGGGAAAGACCTAGCACCAAATCCAATTTGCCATCTGATCTAACTTCTGGAGGCAGTCAAAATGAGCCTTAGAATTCTTCCCTACCTTATTCCTGTGCTGAGATACAGGCTGCTCCAACCTGCTGTAAAATGCTTGATTTCGAGAGTGAGCGAAACTAATGAAAACATTGTTGGGGTAAAACCTAAAGGGAAAGACCTAGCACCAAATCCAATTTGCCATCTGATCTAACTTCTGGAGGCAGTCAAAATGAGCCTTAGAATTCTTCCCTACCTTATTCCTGTGCTGAGATACAGGCTGCTCCAACCTGCTGTAAAATGCTTGATTTCGAGAGTGAGCGAAACTAATGAAAACATTGTTGGGGTAAAACCTAAAGGGAAAGACCTAGCACCAAATCCAATTTGCCATCTGATCTAACTTCTGGAGGCAGTCAAAATGAGCCTTAGAATTCTTCCCTACCTTATTCCTGTGCTGAGATACAGGCTGCTCCAACCTGCTGTAAAATGCTTGATTTCGAGAGTGAGCGAAACTAATGAAAACATTGTTGGGGTAAAACCTAAAGGGAAAGACCTAGCACCAAATCCAATTTGCCATCTGATCTAACTTCTGGAGGCAGTCAAAATGAGCCTTAGAATTCTTCCCTACCTTATTCCTGTGCTGAGATACAGGCTGCTCCAACCTGCTGTAAAATGCTTGATTTCGAGAGTGAGCGAAACTAATGAAAACATTGTTGGGGTAAAACCTAAAGGGAAAGACCTAGCACCAAATCCAATTTGCCATCTGATCTAACTTCTGGAGGCAGTCAAAATGATCCTTAGAATTCTTCCCTACCTTATTCCTGTGCTGAGATACAGGCTGCTCCAACCTGCTGTAAAATGCTTGATTTCGAGAGTGAGCGAAACTAATGAAAACATTGTTGGGGTAAAACCTAAAGGGAAAGACCTAGCACCAAATCCAATTTGCCATCTGATCTAACTTCTGGAGGCAGTCAAAATGATCCTTAGAATTCTTCCCTACCTTATTCCTGTGCTGAGATACAGGCTGCTCCAACCTGCTGTAAAATGCTTGATTTCGAGAGTGAGCGAAACTAATGAAAACATTGTTGGGGTAAAACCTAAAGGGAAAGACCTAGCACCAAATTCAATTTGCCATCTGATCTAACTTCTGGAGGCAGTCCAAATGAGCCTTAGAATTCTTCCCTACCTTATTCCTGTGCTGAGATACAGGCTGCTCCAACCTGCTGTAAAATGCTTGATTTCGAGAGTGAGCGAAACTAATGAAAACATTGTTGGGGTAAAACCTAAAGGGAAAGACCTAGCACCAAATCCAATTTGCCATCTGATCTAACTTCTGGAGGCAGTCAAAATGATCCTTAGAATTCTTCCCTACCTTATTCCTGTGCTGAGATACAGGCTGCTCCAACCTGCTGTAAAATGCTTGATTTCGAGAGTGAGCGAAACTAATGAAAACATTGTTGGGGTAAAACCTAAAGGGAAAGACCTAGCACCAAATCCAATTTGCCATCTGATCTAACTTCTGGAGGCAGTCAAAATGAGCCTTAGAATTCTTCCCTACCTTATTCCTGTGCTGAGATACAGGCTGCTCCAACCTGCTGTAAAATGCTTGATTTCGAGAGTGAGCGAAACTAATGAAAACATTGTTGGGGTAAAACCTAAAGGGAAAGACCTAGCACCAAATTCAATTTGCCATCTGATCTAACTTCTGGAGGCAGTCCAAATGAGCCTTAGAATTCTTCCCTACCTTATTCCTGTGCTGAGATACAGGCTGCTCCAACCTGCTGTAAAATGCTTGATTTTGAGAGTGAGCGAAACTAATGAAAACATTGTTGGGGTAAAACCTAAAGGGAAAGACCTAGCACCAAATCCAATTTGCCATCTGATCTAACTTCTGGAGGCAGTCAAAATGAGCCTTAGAATTCTTCCCTACCTTATTCCTGTGCTGAGATACAGGCTGCTCCAACCTGCTGTAAAATGCTTGATTTCGAGAGTGAGCGAAACTAATGAAAACATTGTTGGGGTAAAACCTAAAGGGAAAGACCTAGCACCAAATCCAATTTGCCATCTGATCTAACTTCTGGAGGCAGTCAAAATGAGCCTTAGAATTCTTCCCTACCTTATTCCTGTGCTGAGATACAGGCTGCTCCAACCTGCTGTAAAATGCTTGATTTCGAGAGTGAGCGAAACTAATGAAAACATTGTTGGGGTAAAACCTAAAGGGAAAGACCTAGCACCAAATCCAATTTGCCATCTGATCTAACTTCTGGAGGCAGTCAAAATGAGCCTTAGAATTCTTCCCTACCTTATTCCTGTGCTGAGATACAGGCTGCTCCAACCTGCTGTAAAATGCTTGATTTCGAGAGTGAGCGAAACTAATGAAAACATTGTTGGGGTAAAACCTAAAGGGAAAGACCTAGCACCAAATCCAATTTGCCATCTGATCTAACTTCTGGAGGCAGTCAAAATGAGCCTTAGAATTCTTCCCTACCTTATTCCTGTGCTGAGATACAGGCTGCTCCAACCTGCTGTAAAATGCTTGATTTCGAGAGTGAGCGAAACTAATGAAAACATTGTTGGGGTAAAACCTAAAGGGAAAGACCTAGCACCAAATCCAATTTGCCATCTGATCTAACTTCTGGAGGCAGTCAAAATGAGCCTTAGAATTCTTCCCTACCTTATTCCTGTGCTGAGATACAGGCTGCTCCAACCTGCTGTAAAATGCTTGATTTCGAGAGTGAGCGAAACTAATGAAAACATTGTTGGGGTAAAACCTAAAGGGAAAGACCTAGCACCAAATCCAATTTGCCATCTGATCTAACTTCTGGAGGCAGTCAAAAATGAGCCTTAGAATTCTTCCCTACCTTATTCCTGTGCTGAGATACAGGCTGCTCCAACCTGCTGTAAAATGCTTGATTTCGAGAGTGAGCGAAACTAATGAAAACATTGTTGGGGTAAAACCTAAAGGGAAAGACCTAGCACCAAATCCAATTTGCCATCTGATCTAACTTCTGGAGGCAGTCAAAATGATCCTTAGAATTCTTCCCTACCTTATTCCTGTGCTGAGATACAGGCTGCTCCAACCTGCTGTAAAATGCTTGATTTCGAGAGTGAGCGAAACTAATGAAAACATTGTTGGGGTAAAACCTAAAGGGAAAGACCTAGCACCAAATCCAATTTGCCATCTGATCTAACTTCTGGAGGCAGTCAAAATGAGCCTTAGAATTCTTCCCTACCTTATTCCTGTGCTGAGATACAGGCTGCTCCAACCTGCTGTAAAATGCTTGATTTCGAGAGTGAGCGAAACTAATGAAAACATTGTTGGGGTAAAACCTAAAGGGAAAGACCTAGCACCAAATCCAATTTGCCATCTGATCTAACTTCTGGAGGCAGTCAAAATGAGCCTTAGAATTCTTCCCTACCTTATTCCTGTGCTGAGATACAGGCTGCTCCAACCTGCTGTAAAATGCTTGATTTCGAGAGTGAGCGAAACTAATGAAAACATTGTTGGGGTAAAACCTAAAGGGAAAGACCTAGCACCAAATCCAATTTGCCATCTGATCTAACTTCTGGAGGCAGTCAAAATGAGCCTTAGAATTCTTCCCTACCTTATTCCTGTGCTGAGATACAGGCTGCTCCAACCTGCTGTAAAATGCTTGATTTCGAGAGTGAGCGAAACTAATGAAAACATTGTTGGGGTAAAACCTAAAGGGAAAGACCTAGCACCAAATCCAATTTGCCATCTGATCTAACTTCTGGAGGCAGTCAAAATGAGCCTTAGAATTCTTCCCTACCTTATTCCTGTGCTGAGATACAGGCTGCTCCAACCTGCTGTAAAATGCTTGATTTCGAGAGTGAGCGAAACTAATGAAAACATTGTTGGGGTAAAACCTAAAGGGAAAGACCTAGCACCAAATTCCAATTTGCCATCTGATCTAACTTCTGGAGGCAGTCCAAATGAGCCTTAGAATTCTTCCCTACCTTATTCCTGTGCTGAGATACAGGCTGCTCCAACCTGCTGTAAAATGCTTGATTTCGAGAGTGAGCGAAACTAATGAAAACATTGTTGGGGTAAAACCTAAAGGGAAAGACCTAGCACCAAATCCAATTTGCCATCTGATCTAACTTCTGGAGGCAGTCAAAATGAGCCTTAGAATTCTTCCCTACCTTATTCCTGTGCTGAGATACAGGCTGCTCCAACCTGCTGTAAAATGCTTGATTTCGAGAGTGAGCGAAACTAATGAAAACATTGTTGGGGTAAAACCTAAAGGGAAAGACCTAGCACCAAATCCAATTTGCCATCTGATCTAACTTCTGGAGGCAGTCAAAATGATCCTTAGAATTCTTCCCTACCTTATTCCTGTGCTGAGATACAGGCTGCTCCAACCTGCTGTAAAATGCTTGATTTCGAGAGTGAGCGAAACTAATGAAAACATTGTTGGGGTAAAACCTAAAGGGAAAGACCTAGCACCAAATCCAATTTGCCATCTGATCTAACTTCTGGAGGCAGTCAAAATGAGCCTTAGAATTCTTCCCTACCTTATTCCTGTGCTGAGATACAGGCTGCTCCAACCTGCTGTAAAATGCTTGATTTCGAGAGTGAGCGAAACTAATGAAAACATTGTTGGGGTAAAACCTAAAGGGAAAGACCTAGCACCAAATCCAATTTGCCATCTGATCTAACTTCTGGAGGCAGTCAAAATGAGCCTTAGAATTCTTCCCTACCTTATTCCTGTGCTGAGATACAGGCTGCTCCAACCTGCTGTAAAATGCTTGATTTCGAGAGTGAGCGAAACTAATGAAAACATTGTTGGGGTAAAACCTAAAGGGAAAGACCTAGCACCAAATCCAATTTGCCATCTGATCTAACTTCTGGAGGCAGTCAAAATGAGCCTTAGAATTCTTCCCTACCTTATTCCTGTGCTGAGATACAGGCTGCTCCAACCTGCTGTAAAATGCTTGATTTCGAGAGTGAGCGAAACTAATGAAAACATTGTTGGGGTAAAACCTAAAGGGAAAGACCTAGCACCAAATCCAATTTGCCATCTGATCTAACTTCTGGAGGCAGTCAAAATGAGCCTTAGAATTCTTCCCTACCTTATTCCTGTGCTGAGATACAGGCTGCTCCAACCTGCTGTAAAATGCTTGATTTCGAGAGTGAGCGAAACTAATGAAAACATTGTTGGGGTAAAACCTAAAGGGAAAGACCTAGCACCAAATTCAATTTGCCATCTGATCTAACTTCTGGAGGCAGTCCAAATGAGCCTTAGAATTCTTCCCTACCTTATTCCTGTGCTGAGATACAGGCTGCTCCAACCTGCTGTAAAATGCTTGATTTCGAGAGTGAGCGAAACTAATGAAAAACATTGTTGGGGTTAAAACCTAAAGGGAAAGACCTAGCACCAAATCCAATTTGCCATCTGATCTAACTTCTGGAGGCAGTCAAAAATGCTTAGAATTCTTCCCTACCTTATTCCTGTGCTGAGATACAGGCTGCTCCAACCTGCTGTAAAATGCTTGATTTCGAGAGTGAGCGAAACTAATGAAAACATTGTTGGGGTAAAACCTAAAGGGAAAGACCTAGCACCAAATCCAATTTGCCATCTGATCTAACTTCTGGAGGCAGTCAAAATGAGCCTTAGAATTCTTCCCTACCTTATTCCTGTGCTGAGATACAGGCTGCTCCAACCTGCTGTAAAATGCTTGATTTCGAGAGTGAGCGAAACTAATGAAAACATTGTTGGGGTAAAACCTAAAGGGAAAGACCTAGCACCAAATCCAATTTGCCATCTGATCTAACTTCTGGAGGCAGTCAAAATGAGCCTTAGAATTCTTCCCTACCTTATTCCTGTGCTGAGATACAGGCTGCTCCAACCTGCTGTAAAATGCTTGATTTCGAGAGTGAGCGAAACTAATGAAAACATTGTTGGGGTAAAACCTAAAGGGAAAGACCTAGCACCAAATCCAATTTGCCATCTGATCTAACTTCTGGAGGCAGTCAAAATGAGCCTTAGAATTCTTCCCTACCTTATTCCTGTGCTGAGATACAGGCTGCTCCAACCTGCTGTAAAATGCTTGATTTCGAGAGTGAGCGAAACTAATGAAAACATTGTTGGGGTAAAACCTAAAGGGAAAGACCTAGCACCAAATCCAATTTGCCATCTGATCTAACTTCTGGAGGCAGTCAAAATGATCCTTAGAATTCTTCCCTACCTTATTCCTGTGCTGAGATACAGGCTGCTCCAACCTGCTGTAAAATGCTTGATTTCGAGAGTGAGCGAAACTAATGAAAACATTGTTGGGGTAAAACCTAAAGGGAAAGACCTAGCACCAAATCCAATTTGCCATCTGATCTAACTTCTGGAGGCAGTCAAAATGAGCCTTAGAATTCTTCCCTACCTTATTCCTGTGCTGAGATACAGGCTGCTCCAACCTGCTGTAAAATGCTTGATTTCGAGAGTGAGCGAAACTAATGAAAACATTGTTGGGGTAAAACCTAAAGGGAAAGACCTAGCACCAAATCCAATTTGCCATCTGATCTAACTTCTGGAGGCAGTCAAAATGAGCCTTAGAATTCTTCCCTACCTTATTCCTGTGCTGAGATACAGGCTGCTCCAACCTGCTGTAAAATGCTTGATTTCGAGAGTGAGCGAAACTAATGAAAACATTGTTGGGGTAAAACCTAAAGGGAAAGACCTAGCACCAAATCCAATTTGCCATCTGATCTAACTTCTGGAGGCAGTCAAAATGAGCCTTAGAATTCTTCCCTACCTTATTCCTGTGCTGAGATACAGGCTGCTCCAACCTGCTGTAAAATGCTTGATTTCGAGAGTGAGCGAAACTAATGAAAACATTGTTGGGGTAAAACCTAAAGGGAAAGACCTAGCACCAAATCCAATTTGCCATCTGATCTAACTTCTGGAGGCAGTCAAAATGAGCCTTAGAATTCTTCCCTACCTTATTCCTGTGCTGAGATACAGGCTGCTCCAACCTGCTGTAAAATGCTTGATTTCGAGAGTGAGCGAAACTAATGAAAACATTGTTGGGGTAAAACCTAAAGGGAAAGCACCTAGCACCAAATCCAATTTGCCATCTGATCTAACTTCTGGAGGCAGTCAAAACGATCCTTTGAATTCTTCCCTACCTTATTCCTGTGCTGAGATACAGGCTGCTCCAACCTGCTGTAAAATGCTTGATTTCGAGAGTGAGCGAAACTAATGAAAACATTGTTGGGGTAAAACCTAAAGGGAAAGACCTAGCACCAAATCCAATTTGCCATCTGATCTAACTTCTGGAGGCAGTCAAAATGAGCCTTAGAATTCTTCCCTACCTTATTCCTGTGCTGAGATACAGGCTGCTCCAACCTGCTGTAAAATGCTTGATTTCGAGAGTGAGCGAAACTAATGAAAACATTGTTGGGGTAAAACCTAAAGGGAAAGACCTAGCACCAAATCCAATTTGCCATCTGATCTAACTTCTGGAGGCAGTCAAAATGAGCCTTAGAATTCTTCCCTACCTTATTCCTGTGCTGAGATACAGGCTGCTCCAACCTGCTGTAAAATGCTTGATTTCGAGAGTGAGCGAAACTAATGAAAACATTGTTGGGGTAAAACCTAAAGGGAAAGACCTAGCACCAAATCCAATTTGCCATCTGATCTAACTTCTGGAGGCAGTCAAAATGAGCCTTAGAATTCTTCCCTACCTTATTCCTGTGCTGAGATACAGGCTGCTCCAACCTGCTGTAAAATGCTTGATTTCGAGAGTGAGCGAAACTAATGAAAACATTGTTGGGGTAAAACCTAAAGGGAAAGACCTAGCACCAAATCCAATTTGCCATCTGATCTAACTTCTGGAGGCAGTCAAAATGATCCTTAGAATTCTTCCCTACCTTATTCCTGTGCTGAGATACAGGCTGCTCCAACCTGCTGTAAAATGCTTGATTTCGAGAGTGAGCGAAACTAATGAAAACATTGTTGGGGTAAAACCTAAAGGGAAAGACCTAGCACCAAATCCAATTTGCCATCTGATCTAACTTCTGGAGGCAGTCAAAATGAGCCTTAGAATTCTTCCCTACCTTATTCCTGTGCTGAGATACAGGCTGCTCCAACCTGCTGTAAAATGCTTGATTTCGAGAGTGAGCGAAACTAATGAAAACATTGTTGGGGTAAAACCTAAAGGGAAAGACCTAGCACCAAATCCAATTTGCCATCTGATCTAACTTCTGGAGGCAGTCAAAATGAGCCTTAGAATTCTTCCCTACCTTATTCCTGTGCTGAGATACAGGCTGCTCCAACCTGCTGTAAAATGCTTGATTTCGAGAGTGAGCGAAACTAATGAAAACATTGTTGGGGTAAAACCTAAAGGGAAAGACCTAGCACCAAATCCAATTTGCCATCTGATCTAACTTCTGGAGGCAGTCAAAATGAGCCTTAGAATTCTTCCCTACCTTATTCCTGTGCTGAGATACAGGCTGCTCCAACCTGCTGTAAAATGCTTGATTTCGAGAGTGAGCGAAACTAATGAAAACATTGTTGGGGTAAAACCTAAAGGGAAAGACCTAGCACCAAATCCAATTTGCCATCTGATCTAACTTTTGGAGGCAGTCAAAATGAGCCTTAGAATTCTTCCCTACCTTATTCCTGTGCTGAGATACAGGCTGCTCCAACCTGCTGTAAAATGCTTGATTTCGAGAGTGAGCGAAACTAATGAAAACATTGTTGGGGTAAAACCTAAAGGGAAAGACCTAGCACCAAATCCAATTTGCCATCTGATCTAACTTATGGAGTCAGTCAAAATGATCCTTAGAATTCTTCCCTACCTTATTCCTGTGCTGAGATACAGGCTGCTCCAACCTGCTGTAAAATGCTTGATTTCGAGAGTGAGCGAAACTAATGAAAACATTGTTGGGGTAAAACCTAAAGGGAAAGACCTAGCACCAAATCCAATTTGCCATCTGATCTAACTTCTGGAGGCAGTCAAAATGATCCTTAGAATTCTTCCCTACCTTATTCCTGTGCTGAGATACAGGCTGCTCCAACCTGCTGTAAAATGCTTGATTTCGAGAGTGAGCGAAACTAATGAAAACATTGTTGGGGTAAAACCTAAAGGGAAAGACCTAGCACCAAATCCAATTTGCCATCTGATCTAACTTCTGGAGGCAGTCAAAATGAGCCTTAGAATTCTTCCCTACCTTATTCCTGTGCTGAGATACAGGCTGCTCCAACCTGCTGTAAAATGCTTGATTTCGAGAGTGAGCGAAACTAATGAAAACATTGTTGGGGTAAAACCTAAAGGGAAAGACCTAGCACCAAATCCAATTTGCCATCTGATCTAACTTCTGGAGGCAGTCAAAATGAGCCTTAGAATTCTTCTTCCCTACCTTATTCCTGTGCTGAGATACAGGCTGCTCCAACCTGCTGTAAAATGCTTGATTTCGAGAGTGAGCGAAACTAATGAAAACATTGTTGGGGTAAAACCTAAAGGGAAAGACCTAGCACCAAATCCAATTTGCCATCTGATCTAACTTCTGGAGGCAGTCAAAATGAGCCTTAGAATTCTTCCCTACCTTATTCCTGTGCTGAGATACAGGCTGCTCCAACCTGCTGTAAAATGCTTGATTTCGAGAGTGAGCGAAACTAATGAAAACATTGTTGGGGTAAAACCTAAAGGGAAAGACCTAGCACCAAATCCAATTTGCCATCTGATCTAACTTCTGGAGGCAGTCAAAATGAGCCTTAGAATTCTTCCCTACCTTATTCCTGTGCTGAGATACAGGCTGCTCCAACCTGCTGTAAAATGCTTGATTTCGAGAGTGAGCGAAACTAATGAAAACATTGTTGGGGTAAAACCTAAAGGGAAAGACCTAGCACCAAATCCAATTTGCCATCTGATCTAACTTCTGGAGGCAGTCAAAATGAGCCTTAGAATTCTTCCCTACCTTATTCCTGTGCTGAGATACAGGCTGCTCCAACCTGCTGTAAAATGCTTGATTTCGAGAGTGAGCGAAACTAATGAAAACATTGTTGGGGTAAAACCTAAAGGGAAAGACCTAGCACCAAATCCAATTTGCCATCTGATCTAACTTCTGGAGGCAGTCAAAATGAGCCTTAGAATTCTTCCCTACCTTATTCCTGTGCTGAGATACAGGCTGCTCCAACCTGCTGTAAAATGCTTGATTTCGAGAGTGAGCGAAACTAATGAAAACATTGTTGGGGTAAAACCTAAAGGGAAAGACCTAGCACCAAATCCAATTTGCCATCTGATCTAACTTCTGGAGGCAGTCAAAATGAGCCTTAGAATTCTTCCCTACCTTATTCCTGTGCTGAGATACAGGCTGCTCCAACCTGCTGTAAAATGCTTGATTTCGAGAGTGAGCGAAACTAATGAAAACATTGTTGGGGTAAAACCTAAAGGGAAAGACCTAGCACCAAATCCAATTTGCCATCTGATCTAACTTCTGGAGGCAGTCAAAATGAGCCTTAGAATTCTTCCCTACCTTATTCCTGTGCTGAGATACAGGCTGCTCCAACCTGCTGTAAAATGCTTGATTTCGAGAGTGAGCGAAACTAATGAAAACATTGTTGGGGTAAAACCTAAAGGGAAAGACCTAGCACCAAATCCAATTTGCCATCTGATCTAACTTCTGGAGGCAGTCAAAATGAGCCTTAGAATTCTTCCCTACCTTATTCCTGTGCTGAGATACAGGCTGCTCCAACCTGCTGTAAAATGCTTGATTTCGAGAGTGAGCGAAACTAATGAAAACATTGTTGGGGTAAAACCTAAAGGGAAAGACCTAGCACCAAATCCAATTTGCCATCTGATCTAACTTCTGGAGGCAGTCAAAATGAGCCTTAGAATTCTTCCCTACCTTATTCCTGTGCTGAGATACAGGCTGCTCCAACCTGCTGTAAAATGCTTGATTTCGAGAGTGAGCGAAACTAATGAAAACATTGTTGGGGTAAAACCTAAAGGGAAAGACCTAGCACCAAATCCAATTTGCCATCTGATCTAACTTCTGGAGGCAGTCAAAATGAGCCTTAGAATTCTTCCCTACCTTATTCCTGTGCTGAGATACAGGCTGCTCCAACCTGCTGTAAAATGCTTGATTTCGAGAGTGAGCGAAACTAATGAAAACATTGTTGGGGTAAAACCTAAAGGGAAAGACCTAGCACCAAATCCAATTTGCCATCTGATCTAACTTCTGGAGGCAGTCAAAATGAGCATTAGAATTCTTCCCTACCTTATTCCTGTGCTGAGATACAGGCTGCTCCAACCTGCTGTAAAATGCTTGATTTCGAGAGTGAGCGAAACTAATGA